>NW_007754450.1:0-7990 GCF_000696425.1 Galeopterus variegatus
GGGAGCGCCGCCGCGCTTCCCAAGCAGCGCACTTATCCAGTGCGCCACCGGGCCGGCCCGTCATTAGTTAATTCCTCAGAAACCACCTCTAAGATCTCTTCAATGCCATTCTCATACACATCTTGGTTAAAATTGTTTGCCATCTCAACCATGGCCTTGTTGAATTTTGCAACCTTCTTATTCTTGGCAAATACTTTGAAGTCACAGATAAACTTCCTGACAGCCTTCTTACAGATGTCATTCATCCACTCTGTCGTGACATCACTCCAAACCCAAGCAAGGTTCCTGACGCAGTCACAGATGCTGTGATTCTTCCAGAATTGAAGCTGTCTTCTTCAGTATTAGCTTGGGCAAAGGTCATCCTCAGGTAATAGACCTTAAAAGTTGGATCCATTGGTTGGATCAAAGAGATGGGGTTAGGGGGGAAAACACCACTTTGACATTGGTTTAAAGATCACTAATAAAAAGAGGATGAGTGGGAGCATTATGCGTAACAAGTAAAATCTTGAAAGGTACTTTATTTTCCAAATAGTTTTTCTCCATTTCACTGACACAGCAAATCAGGAGGACATCTTGGAAGAGGAGCTCAGTCATCCTTGTCTTCTTATTGTTCCGGTAGTGCACTGGCAGTGTGTGCAATTGACCTGCTTGAAGGTCCGGGCGCTCTAATTGAGCCACAGAAAGGGTTTCAATTTGTAGCTCACCCCATTGTCCCCAAGCAAAACTGTTATTCTGTCCTTTAAGCCTTTAAACCTGGAATTGACCTGCCCTTCTTATGGATGAAAGTCCTTTCAGGCATCCATTTTCAGAATATGGTGATTTTGTCCATACTGAAGGTTTGCTTTGGCAAGTATTTTCCCTCCACAATCAGCTTATCTAGAGTTTCCAGAAATTCTTCAGCTGCATTCATATCATCACTCACTTTCACATTACATAATGAATAACAATTGTTGAATCATTTAAACCACACAGAGCTAGCAGTAAATTCAACATTATATTCAGGTCCAGCCATTTCTTCCAGCGTCACAAACAAACTTTTTGTGTTGGGTGTGATTATCATGGTGCTGAGAGGAATTCACTTTTGTGTCTGGTCTTCAATCCAGGTCATTAGAAGTTCCTTCATATCTGATATAGCCCTTCTGAAAATTTTGTTAGTCTCGTCACCTTTGATAAAGCAGACTTTTTAATAGCTTTCCTCACTTGGTTCTTGTTCTTCAAGATTGCAGTTATGGTGGAAGGGAACAAGTTTGACTACAATGTGCCTAAACATAGGTTTCTTTGTTATGTGCTTTTATGAATTTATGTTTTTTTATCAAATTTGATAAGTTCTTCCACATTTACAAAAAGTATTCTTCTGTCATGTTCTCATTCTCTTCTCCTTCAAAGAGACCAATTATATGTACTGTAGACATTTCAATAGGCTGCTTATTTTTTCTCTCCTTTTTTCAGATTATTTATATGGATCTATCTTCACGTTCATTTTCTCTTCTCTCTGTCATCTCCATTCTGCTGTTGAGCTTGTCCCATAATATTTTTTTGTCTTAAATATATGTTAGTTTTAGCATTTCCATTAGGTTTTAAAAAATTTCTATTTCTCTGCTCTGATTTCCTATGTTTTCATTTGTTTAAAAAATTACTTTATGTCTTTAAGCATATTTACAATATCTGCCTTAAATCTTTGTGTGCTCATTCCAATCCGAGTTATGAGGTTGAGTTTCATTTATTTTCTTTTCTCCTGAGAATAGAACATATATTTCTGGTTCTTCATATATCACGTAGCTGTGTATTATCATAGTGTGGAGACTGCTGACTCTATTTTATTCTTCTAAAGAGTGTTGTTTTTGTTCCTGTTGTGGCCACTGTTATTGTTGTCTTCTAACAAACAATTAAGTTGGTTTAACTTAAATGCAGACATTGTCTGTGGCAGATTGTGTTGCAGCACAGTCTTAGCTCATTTCTTTAATCCATAGGTATAGTGTGTTCCATGTTAATCATTAACTTAAAATTTAAACACTCAAATAATCCAGGAAAATTAATTTTCTTGAAGAGTTTACTTATAAAAGAGTGGTGCATTGTAGTCACATTTTGCTTATAAAGAGTTGAGACACATATCTGAGAAAATATATTCAAGGAAAAAATTTTTTTAAATCAAAGACTGTGTTTTGAATTACTCTATCTTTGGATTTACTTTCGCCCTTCTTTGAACATCTTCATGTCATTGAGAAAGATACTTTCCCACTCATTTTGGATACTCAATTAATGTTGAATGCATACATAAGTGTTCCCTTAGTTTAACACATAATTATTTTTCTTCTCTTGTTCTTGGGTCTGTTGCCAGTAAAATAAAGTCAAGTAATTTCAGTAATAGTTTTAGGTGTAGTGTAGAAGTTCTTTTAACTCATGAATCATCTGGTGCCATTTAATTGAGCCTAGTTCTTGGAGGAAAAGCCTTTAGTTTTTCTCCATTCAGGATGATGTTGGTGATGTGTTTGTTATATGTGGCTTTTATTGTGTTGAGAAACTTTCCTTCTCTATCTAATTTGTTGAGAGTCATTTTCATGAAGAGATGTTAAGTTTCGTCAAATGCTTTTTCTGCACCTATTGAGATGATCACATGGTTTTTATCCTTCATTTTGCTGATGTAGTGTATCACGTTTGTTGATTCACATATTTTTAACTATCCTTGCATCCCTTGGATGAATACCACTAGATTGTTCCATACAATCTTTCAGATGTATTGTTGAATTCTGTTTGCTAGTATTTTGTTGAGAATTTTGCATCTGTGTTCATCAAAGATATTGATCTGTAGTTTTCTTTTTTGTTGTGTCTTTGCCTGATTTTTGGATCAGAGAGACACTGGCCTCATAGAATGAGTTTTGGAGAATAACCTCTGCTCAGTTTGGCAGTTAAATGGCAACTCTTTTGCTTGGATATTCTTCAGACATAAATTTCTTGGGAAAAATAATCTTGACTGAATTTAGACTATGTAAGATTAGCTATGCAGAATAGCTTGTTATTTTACTTTTATTTATCTTAAACCACCGAAAAATTGCATCAAAATACCAAGTATGCCAGACAGAGATATGCATTTGAAAATATGTTCAACATCACAAAGATTGCTACCAACTTGAAAAATTATGTCTGATTCTGAAGAGATCGAATAGTATTGAAATAAAATTGCCAATAACATTTTAAAACAAATCGTATTTGTACAATCAGATTTAGTGTAGTTTTGGCATGTGAGAAATTTCAATTTTCTTTAAGTTTTGATTATGCCTTCATAAACACAGGCTCTAATTAAGCAGACTTCAAATTTTGCCTGAACTGTAATGGCCAGAATACTGTGAAAGAAATGCAAGTGTTTTTCTTTTCTTATACTATACTTTTTTTTCATTGCTTATCTTTTTTTTACTTTCTAAAGGGAGTACTGTAGCTTTTAATTTTTAAAATCCATATTATTAAAGTGTCGTGGCAAACAAGTAACTGGCTATGTAAAATGGATTTTAGTGGTAAGAGAATAGAGACAGGGAGAAGAGTAAGAAAGCAATTACGAGATTTTGTCAGGAGTGGAGGTGATACAGTAATCAATCAGTAAGGTGGCAGTGCAAATAAAAAGTGGGTTGGCAATAGGTTACTTTCCCACCTTCGGTGTTCTCATTGTCTATATTTAGGCAGTCATATAATGTATAATTATATAGATATATACATATGTGCAAACATATTTGTGTGTATACGTATATACACATACACTCTTATATTGTTTTCTTTTTATCCCACAGAGTATTAAAAAGCCAAAGATTATGGTAATTTAAATTGTTTAGGTTTAGGTTTTACCTGCTCACATCTTTGATTTTTTCCCAACCCTTTGCTTAATGTTTCATTCTTATTTAATATCAGAAGTTATTATTTAATATAGGAAAATTTCATAGCAATGACATGTTATAACCAAATTAAGAAATTGTAAAGTATCAAAAGTAAATAGAATAAAAAAATACTAAAACCAATAACTAAAAATAAGATGAAACAACTGAGACTAGTGATAATGATTCAGTATGATTCTATTACCACAAAGAAATAGAAGTCAATACAATTCTTTAAATAAGTAAAATATAAAATATTAACTCCAGAGAAAAATATTAAATCTAGTAAAGCAATAAAATTATAAATTACTAAAAGATATTCATAAACCTAAAAGAGCAATATAAAAGAAAGAATAAAGTAAATTTAATTGAAATAACAGATTCAAATGGTCTCCAAAATTGAGAATAAGAGAGGCTTGGATACGCAGGAGCTAAAACAGTTTGAGAATGCCCGAAGTTAACACTCAGAGTCTTGAATTTGCAGTTTGTGGAGTCTTCTAATAGCTGGACTGGTAAGGGAGCTGAATTCTTGGTCTGAAGGCATGGGCAAGAATTCTTTAGTTGTTTATAGATGAGGGCAATAAATTGTCAGAGAAAACTGTCAAGTACTCAAGCTCAAACTTAGTCAATCAAAGGCAAAAAAATAGATAAATTTTAATAGGTGCAAATTCTATTTGAGTCAAATCTATTACTTATATTTCTGTTAAATCACTACCAGACAAAAATGTTTAGGATGTGTAAGAAAAAAATGTTTATTTAGTTTGAGTTCATATTTTTTCCTTCACCATCTGCAATTCTTTAGGAGGCAATGAATACACTCCCGTAATGTTTCTCAGTTCATAACACATCCACAGCACGTAGTAGTCTTAAAAGCAGTCGGGGCAAGTCAGTGGGACAGAGGACAAATGCTCAGCAGTCCATTACTGAGCTCCCTGTTTTAGCCATTGAAACTTTGCACCCTAGTTACATAACATAGCGTTTCATTACCTAGTGTTTTTCTTGTACATTCGGGACTGCCTATCCCTTAAAATTTTTACTAGTTGACTAACTTTCCATGACTTTTAAATAAAGTTGTCCAAACTCTGGGAAACATTCAAAACATGATTATCTTCATTTCAAAAGGTGCAAAATCACAGACACGCATTTATAACAGTTATGAAATCCTGCTGTTACTGCTGGTTCTTCTGTAGCAGATTATGCCTGATAGAATCCTCCAACTGTAACTTCTGTGAGTAGAAAACACAAGGCTGCTTTGCTTGCCACCATATTCTCAGCACTGAGTATAGCTCCTAGCACACAGTAGGTACTTAAATATCTGAGGAATTAATGAAGAAACAATTAGAAAAAAGTCATATTTAAAAATATTAGCACCTACAGTTGATGCTGATTGGAAACCAAAAAATGTATTGCCTATTTTTTTTGCAAGCAATGTTATATATTTATAAAGTATAACAGCATTTTCTTTTAAAAATATTAGCTTTGTATCATTCCTTTGAAAATTGTTGCACTGAAGGCATCATTTCTCAATGCTTTATTCCTTAGTCTATATGCCATTGTTTTTTTCCAATCTAATTTTCTACAATTAACAGGAGTGCAGGGTGGGGAGGAGATGGTACCACGATTAGTTTGAAGCTCCTATTGTGAAGCTCCTATTGGATGTTGATTTTGGTAAGAAGAATTCAATGTATTTATATTTAGAATTGAAAATAAGTAACAACCTTTGGCTTGAGTGACCAGCCTGGAAGGTGAGGTACTTTTGTCTGGTGGAATGTAGAATGGTGTCTGAACCTGTCAAATAGGACCTGTGAGCAGATCTATGACTTGCCAAGTGGTTTGTGTCTTTGAGACAGTAAAACAAACTCTTTTGGTTTCATGTTTCTCCTTTGCCAGCGACGCTTGTGAAATCGACTAGTCAAAATGATGACCTCTTAATATATATGTTAAAAAATGATTGGCATTTTATTTTTAAGTTTTAAGAAGAATAAATACAAAAAGAAGTTAGTGTTGACAACAGTGACTGCAAGGAGAGTCCATTGCTTGACAGAACAGGTTCTGTACTCAAAGCATCCAACTTATTAATTCTATAAAATAAAGTGATGCCTAGAAAACTAGATGTGAGGGGGAAAAATAGCTAATGAATTGTTAAACAAGTTTTATATATTCTTTATAAAAATATGCTCTAAATTTTTCATGTGCATCATTAGGCTATATTTTTCCTTTTCTTTATCTTTCTCGCTTTCTGTCAAAACTTTTCAAAACTGTGCAATTTGTTCCCTTTCTTCTGTTTCATTTTCCTCACATGTTGTTTAAATATTTTATAGTGAAAGTTCTTCTGCTGTTCTCATATCCAGGGGGCTCAATAAAAGAGTCTTTACTCTTTTCACCTACTAATGCTTTAATCCACAAACACATGTTAAAAATTCACATGTCTGTATGTTATTTTGTAACATTTGGAAATATTTTTTCCTTTGCTGAATAAACAAGTTCCATGAGACCCTTTAAAAACAGTTTTGGAGACGCTCTATGATTTCCATACTTCGGCAGATCTCAGTGTTCTTGGAGAAAATATTTTTATAAATACTTTGAGTTTCAGCTGCTACCTCTGCTGGCAGCAGGGGTTGTGGCATAGATACTAGAAAACTTTGACATGTTGAATAAGGTTTTTGAGCCTGAATTTTCTAGATAACATATTGAAACACTGCTTTCCTGTTAAAGCTTTATTATGAGTTAAATCCAGTCCAGGGAGGTTAAGAGAGGGGGGAAAGAAAAATGAAGCAGAGTATGAGAGAAAGTCAATATATGGTTGTGTATTATCAAACTGGGCACATCCTCACAAGAACACCCAGGTAGCTCATCAGTCACATTCAAATCCAGAGTATGAATGGAACCACTTCTGTCAGGGTGGAGAAAAATAAGTGAGTAGTTGGACTGAAGATTCCTTCCCATCTCTTGTTTCTCACTGTCAATATAGGCTTTTAACTTCCTGCACTCCAGGTTTTGTTATTTTATCCTTTTAGGCAGTTGCTGAGGAAGATAAAGCTACTATGAATCGGTTCTCTTGGAACTGGATACTGAAGCTGTTGGGGCTTCTACTGAGGTGGCTGTGAGGAAGGCACTGCTGAAGTGTCCCTTCATGTCCCTGAGAAAGGCTAAGATAGTTTATGTTGATAGATGAAGTGAAAGCAGTGGTGGCCAGGGTTTATTACTTGACACCACATCTTTCCTTTATTGGGCAGCTCTGGAGGGGAAGCCAGGATCTAGAAACAGCTTGCTCTGAGTAGATCTGATGATCCACGGAAACTGAACCTGGTACAGTGTACAATCTTAACGATTCTCGTAAGCTTATACCCTCTTATGATACCCATATCACAAATGAAAACAGGATGTTTCTTATTTGAGAAGGGAAATGCAAGTCCAGCCTTTCAGAATGGTACCACTGAAATTACCTAACAAAAGACTTTAAAGAGGGTCAGTTGGCAAACCAAGCAGACAAACAGATGCAATTCCCACTGCTAAAAGATTGTCTTGGAACTTCTTTTTACTTACACTTGGTCTGCACTTTAGGCTATCTGGTAAGATGCACCAGATCTTTATCCTTAAAGATCTGGGCCATAGTTACCGTGCCTTTATCAGGTTGTGTTTACTTTGATTTTCCACTCACAGTTATTGCTAGGTGTGGAAGCAGCAAGAGATGCTAATTGAGCCCCCTTTATTCTAAACACACTTCTCCCTGTACCTATTGTAGACCACCTCCTTAAGCTAACAAGGTCATTTATTTTAGTCATCCTAGTTATTTAGTCTAGTCATCCTATTGTTTTGCTGTGGGCACGCTGGAATGGGAATCCAACATGACCAGGTGGTAGTGAAAGGTCCAGGTCAGTGGAAACTTTATTGTATACCCTAAAAGAACTGATGTCTCCCTAAGTCTCAGACTCTCTAATCGAGAATGTCCTAAGGATGAGTGGATTAAAAGCATAAATTCTGCAAACAAATCACCAGAAGTGGTGGTGAAAGGGGCCAATCCTATTTCTGGCTGTGGTTACAGAGCACACGTATTTCAGATGTTGGGCACATATGACCACTTATCAGCCTTTGGTTCACAACTGGTACCACATTCTTTTTTTTTTTTT
>NW_007754451.1:0-585 GCF_000696425.1 Galeopterus variegatus
AACTCATCAGACCGAGCTCATCGATATATGTAAACTCAACAAAGCAAGCTCATCGATCTAAGTAAACTCATCAGACCAAGCACATTGATCTAAGTAAACATATCAGATGAAGCACATCAATCTAATTAAACTCATCTGACCGAGCCCTTCGATCTAAGTAAACTCATCAAACCCAGCCCATCGATCTAAGTAAACTCATCACACCAAGCTCATTCCTCTAAGTGAACTCATCAGAGCAACCTAATCAATCTAAATAAACTCATCAGACCAAACCCTTTTTTCTAAATAAACTCATGACACCAAGCACATCGATCTAACTAAACTCATCAGACCAAGCACATTGATCTAAGTAAACACATCAGACGAAGCATATCGATCTAAGTAAACTCATCCGACCGAGTCCTTCAATCTAAGTAAACTCATTAGAGCAAGTTCATCGATCTAAGTAAACTCATCAGAGCAAGCTAATCGATCTAAGTTAACTCATCAGACCGAGCTCATCGATATATGTAAACTCAACAAAGCAAGCTCATCGATCTAAGTAAAGTCATCAGACCAAGCTCATTGATTTAACTAAACTCATCA
>NW_007754451.1:1504-2613 GCF_000696425.1 Galeopterus variegatus
GATCTAAGTAAAGTCATCAGACCAAGCTCATTGATTTAACTAATCTCATCCCACCAAGTACACCCATCTAAGTAAACTCATCACACCAAGCTCATAGATCTAAGTAAACTCATCAGACCGAGCACATCGATCTATGCAAATTCAACAGAAAAGGACATGGATCTAAGTGAACTCATCAGAAAAAGCTCATCGATTTAAGTAAACTCATCAGACCAAGCTCATCGATCTAAGTAAACTCATACAACCAAGCTAATCGTTCTAATAAACTCACGGGACAGAGCTAATTGATCTAAGTAAACTCAAGAGACCAAGCTAACCGATTTAAGGAAACACATCAGAGCAAGCTAATCGATCTAAGTAAACTCATTAGACCAAGCTAATCGATCTAAGTAAACTCACGAGACCAAACCAATCAATCTAGGAAAACTAATCAGACCAAGCCAAACGATCTAGGAAAACTCATCAGACCCAGGCAATCGATCTAAGTAAACTCATCAGACACAGCTAATCGATCTAAGTAAATTTTTCAAACCAAGCTAATCGATCTAGGAGAAATAATCAGACCAAGCTAGTCAATCTAGGAAATATAATCAGACCAAGCTAATTGATCTTGGAAATCTAATCAATCCAAGCTAATCAATCTAGGAAAAATAATCAGACCAAGCTAAACGATCTAGGAATATTAATCAGACCAAGCTAATCGATCTAGAAAAACTAATCAGACCAAGCTGATCGATCTACATAAACTCATCAGAGCAAGCTAATCCATCAAAGTAAAGTCATCAGACCAAGCTCATAGATCTAAGTAAACTTACTCCTCAGACCAAGCTAATCGATCTAAGGAAACTCATTAGAACTCATCAAAGTAAGCTAATTGATCTAAGCAAACTCTACAGACCAAGATCATCAATCAAAGTAAACTCATCAGACCAAGCTCATTGATCTCAGTAAACTCATCAAAGTAAGCTAATTGATCTAAGCAAACTCTACAGACCAAGATCATCAATCAAAGTAAACTCATCAGAACCAGCTAATCGATCTAAGGAATCTCATTGGACAGAGCTTATTGATCTAAGTTAACTCATCTGACAAAGCTCATCCATCTAAGT
>NW_007754451.1:4108-4591 GCF_000696425.1 Galeopterus variegatus
TCTAAGTAAACTCATCAGACCAAGCTCATCGATCTAAGTAAACTCATCAGACCAAGGACATAGATCTAAGTAAACACATCAGACGGAGCACTTCGATCTAAGTAAACTCATCCGACCGATCACTTCGATCTAAGTAAACTCATAAGACCTAGCTCATCGATCTAAGTAAACTTATCAGAGCAAGCTAATCGATCTAAGTAAACTCATTAGACCAAGCTCATCAATCTAAGTAAACTCATCGGAACAAGCTAATTGATCTAAGTAAACTCACGAGACCAAGCCAACCGACCTATGGAAACTCATCAGAGCAAGCTAATCGATCTAAGGAAACTCATTAGACCAAGCCAATCGATCTAGGAAAAATAACCAGACCAATCTAATCGTTCCAGGAAAACTAATCAGACCAACCTAATCAATCTAGAAAAACTAATCAGACACAACTAATCCATCTTGGAAAACTAATCAGACCCAACTACTCAATCT
>NW_007754451.1:7654-7990 GCF_000696425.1 Galeopterus variegatus
CTAAGTAAAGTCATCAGACCGAGCTCATCAATGTAAGTAAACTCATCAGACCAAGCTCATCGATGGAAATAAACTCATCAGACCAAGCTCATCGATCTAAATAAACTCATCAGACCAAGCACATTGATCTAAGTAAACACATCAGACGCAGCACATCGATCTAAGTAAACTCTTCCGACCGATCTCTTCAGTCTAAGTAAGCTCATTACCCCAAGCTCATCGATCCAAGTAAACTCATCGGACCAATCTAATTGATCTAAATAAACTCACAAGACCAAGCCAACCGATCTAAGGAAATTCATCAGAGCAAGCTAATCGATCTAAGTAAACTCATTA
>NW_007754452.1:0-4777 GCF_000696425.1 Galeopterus variegatus
AAGCAAGTGGAGGGGACACACTTGGGTGGGAGGGGGGAGAGGGAGGAGGGAGGGAGGTTTCAGTGTTGGGACATAATAATCAAGTACATTGTATATTGACAAAATAAAAATTCAAAAAAAATAAAAAAATAAAAAACTGTATTATATATACGCAGTGGAATACTATTCAGCTATAAAAAGAAATGACATCCTATTATTTGCAGCAACATGGATGGAACTGTAAACCATCATGTTAAGTAAAGTAAGTCAAGTGCAGAAGGACAAATACCACATGGTCTCAATAATATGTGGAATCTAAGAAAAAAAAAACAACCCATAAAACAGTGGTTTTTATAGAAGTTAAGAGTAGAATAATGGTTATCAGAGGCTTGGAGAGGGAAGGAAAAAGGGCAGACTAACAAGTACAAAACTATGCTATCTACCTTAAGTGTATCATTGTGCAGTATATGCATGTATTGAAGCAATACAGTGTACCCCACAAAAATACATATAAATAAAATTAGAAAAAAAAAGGCAAGCCACAAATTATAAGAAAATATGTACAAAATGAATAACTGATAAAGGACTTGAATCCAGAGTATTAAAAAACTCTTGCAACTCAATAAGAACAAAATCAACCCTATTGAAAAATTAGCAAACAATTTGAACAGACACTTCACCAAAGACACACAGATGGCAAATAAGTACATGAAAAAATGTTTAACATCATTAGTCACTGGAAAAATGCAAATTAAAGTCACAATTAAAATACCACTATATACTCGCCAGAATGGCTAAAATTAAAAAGACTGACAGTACCAAGTGTTAGCAAGGATGTGGAGTAACTGCAATTCTCATACGCTGCTGGTGGGAAGGCAAAATAGTAGAGGCACTTTGGAGAGCAGGTTGATAGTTTCTAATAAAGTTAAGCATACACTTAACATAAAACCCAGAAATCTCACTCCTAGGTATATATACCTAAAAGAAATGAAAATATATGTCCAAAGACTTACATGTAAAAGTTCATAGCAGCTTGATTCATAATAGCTGAAAACTAGAAACAACTCGAATGTTCCTTAACTTGTGAATATATAAACAAATTATAGTATATCCATTTGACAAAACACTACTACTCAGCAATAAAAAATAAAAAAGAACCACTGATACACACATGAATCTCAAAAGCATTATGCTAAATCAAAGAAGCCAGAAACGAATGAGCATATGCAGTATGATCCATTTGTATAGAAAAAGCAAAACAACGGGGACAGAAAGCAGTTCAGTTGTTGCCAGAGGTGGGAGGAAGGGATTAACTGCAAAGGAGGAGGGCATTTTCTGGGGTGATGGAAATTTTCTATATCAAGTCTGTGGTGTGATTACACAACTCTACACATTTGTCAAAACTCATCTAACTGTACACTTAAAATTGGTCAATACTGTTGTATATATATTATACCACAGTAATAAAGCTGATTTTTAAAAAATTTGTAAGATCTCTCTTCTGGGCTGACAGCTAATAAAGAAACAGAAAGACAGAGTTTACCTTCCCAGTCCTCCATGTACGGGGCCTCCTCAGCTTCTTTCTCTGGAGTGGGTCTGTCAATGAATTTTCCTTCTTTCATGACTCTGGTGATTTCTCGGAGCTGATGCAGCAACTGTTTCTCTTGGTCAGAAGTTACAGTCTGTGCTCTGTTTACAAATATCAGACAATACAGCCATTTAGTGAAATACTCCAAGGCAATGGACATAAACACCACTATGATCCATCTGGATCCTAGAATAGGAAATCCAACAGCAGCATATAATTATTCTAGGAATTGATCCTGGAACTGCATAGCTGGGAACTAGAGATGTTAGTCAATGTTTTGATTTTATAAATGGGAAAACTAAGGCTCAGAATAGATCAAGTGATTGCCCAAGGTCCCACAATGAGTTAATGTCAATACTAGAACCAGACCCCAGATGTCTCAGCTTTCAGTTCAGTGTTCTTTCAGTATACCTCACTACCCTGATTCTCTGATCTCCTAGCAATTTCACTGTTACATTACTCCATTTACTACAAGCCACTTTTCTCAGAAGCAAGGTTATCAAAGGAAAACGTTCTGGGCCATTAGCCTCAACCAGCGAAAAATATGCTATTAGAAACACTTAATATATTTGTGAAGTATCCTAAAATTTCAGAGCTGGATAATTCTGAAAATTCAATCATCTAGACCAGAAAAATTGGGGAAACTGAGGTCCATAAAGGAGAAATTATATATGTATTCATATGTCTAGTTAATGGTAGCACTATAACCAAAACTAAAGTCTCCTGACTTTTGATAGCATTCTGCGCAATTCTTGAAGCACAGTGCTCAGGTTCCACAGTTCAGAAAACCTGGTTTGAGTCCCAACTTAGCTGTGTGGCTCCAGGCAAATGTAGGCAAAACAACACGAGGCTCAAGAATAACAGTATGATTATTTTACTTGAGAGGGAAGCACTGAATCACACTGATAGGCAAACAAGGCCCTACTTAAAAGACTGAGAACTATCTGCTTTGAGACCAGTTTTACATAGTGGCAGGATTTAAGAGAGGCTACTTATTCTCTTCTCTTAAAAACCCAAAGCATTCCAAATTAATATAAAACTCATGAAGGAAAATGATTCATTCTGTACCAGCCTTGTGGAGGTGCCATCTATTTTTCTAACTAGCCAGTTGTGAGTCTGCATTCCTTTTTATGCTCAGCCGAACAAACTTTAGCCTTAATATCGAATAGGAAAAAAGAAAAAAGTGTTTCCCCTTCCAATCTCAAGATGGTAAATGAGGAAAATGAAGGTGCGACATTTTCACAGACCTCAGCAGGAGAAAAACAAAAACATCACGAGCCCCACTTCTTTCTCACTAAATGGCTTTAAGGCCATGAACGGAAGAAGCCTGTCTGTTCTACATTCAGCTAAAATCCTATACTTAGAGCATCTTACAGCTCTATTTTTCCCATCAGAACAGGAGTCCTGACTCACCATAGCTGCTCACTTGCCCCACATAACCCCTAATCCTTACTACTGAAACAACTCACTTTGTGGGAGGCTTCTGGGGCAGACTAGAAGAGATTACCTCCACATCACAAAACTCTTGCCCTTAGGCTAACATGTTACTTCTCCAGACTGTACACAGGGAATTCTGATCTCTACTGAATGAAACAGCCTTGATTCTCTGTTTCCTAACTCATAGAAAATCAAAGTCCTTAACTAAAAGAGGAATAGCTAGGCTAGGAGAAGCAGTGACAAGAACTTTCTCAGAGAATTCAAAACTAAAGCATCTTCCTTTAACTCTGAACAAGTATACTCATATTGTCCACATCATGCATTAGGCAATTAATCACGGTCTGTCTTAAGACATCTTCTGAATTTATTGCAACGAACATTTTCATGGATTCCTTATTGTCTTAACTTGGTATGATACTCCTGGAGGGCAGTATTCACGATAAGACACAGTGCCATGATCACTGTAAGTGCTCAATTATTATATGTTAGTTTTTATGGTCCCTGTTTCCTCACCATCTGTTTTCTTCTACCTCCCTGAAATCCAGCTTCCATCTCATCATTTTACCAAAACTTGCAAAAATCATCAATGACCACTTTACTCCTAAGTCCAAGGGTTTTTCTCTCACATTTCATTGTTGACTTCTCTATACTGTGGACTATCCTTTCCTTGAAACTATGTTCTTCCTTAGCTATTGAAACATTTGTATACCTCCTACTTCTTTAACCATTCCTTTTATCTCTGCTCCTGGCTCACTTTCCTCCTCTTGCCTCCTAAAGCATGGTTTTCCCAAAGGCTCAATCCTAGGACTCTCATTTCTCCATTCTTATAATCATGCCCTCAGGCAGCTGACCCAGTATCACAGATTAAACCATCACCTCTACACAGAAGATGCCTTTAATCTCGATTTTTTACACAAAGGCCCATCTCATAACTCCAGTTATCTCCTGGGGATTACCTCTTGAAGGCCTTCCTGTTGCATTAAAGTTAACCTTAAATTCACCCCTCAAAATCAGGTTCCACTTGGCCCAGGATCATGAGCAACTGCATGAATAGACAGGCCAGGAGAAGGTGAGTACGGCAGATTCCAAGATGCTAGGAAAATAAAAGCTCACAGTTGGGAGATAACCTCGCAAGACTTTTGAATGCTATAAACCCAGAGAAGTTATCAGGTTCTAAATATAAGAGTTAAGTATACAGAGAACAAAACAGATTCTAACACTATCACTCACAGTTAGAACAGAAATCAGACCAGCAAAAGACGACTGTTGGCTATTGTAGGGCCCCATAAAACCCCAAAGGAGACATTCCCTAAAACATGGCACCTTTCCGGCTTCTCTTCCGGTTCCTAACATTCCCACCGGCGCCAAAGTATGGCCTATCAAAATCATCATGCGCCCTTCCGACCAATCAGCCACCGCCCCACGTACTAACCACCCTCTCCCGGAACTCAGCTCTCTATAAATGTATGCTTCACCCTCAAATAAAGCGGAACTTCTCCGGTAAACTGTCAGCTCGGGTCCTGTCGTTCTTTCATTGGTGCCGAAATCCGGGAGGAGCTCACCCCTTACCCAAGGGGACTCCTTCTCAGACCTCCTTCACTCTCTTGGCAGTTCCCGCTGCTGACGCTTCGCCCTTGTCCATTTTCTCTGGCGCTGGCTTTCCGCACCCACCACCGGCTCATCTAAAGGTAAGTCTCCCTTTAGAGGTGCCATTTTTTTTTTTTAATTTTTATTTTGTCAATATACAATGTAGTTGATTATTATGGCCCATCA
>NW_007754452.1:7754-7990 GCF_000696425.1 Galeopterus variegatus
ATTTACTGTTTCTGTTTCTCCGAGCCCAGGGCTCCCGAAAATCCCAGCGCCGGGTTCCTTCAAGCCTCTGGGTACTCGCCCTTGCTGAGGTGACGGAAGGTTAAGTGACAACTTATACCTTCCTCCCTCCCAGTTTGTCTCTGAACCTCCGGGATTGGCACATTATAGTGGGGATGCCCTCTATATTTGTGTCTTTCCCTCCCACCAGCCGAAGGATTCTCTCTTCTCCACCTCCC
>NW_007754453.1:0-298 GCF_000696425.1 Galeopterus variegatus
GTCATGAGTCGCTGCAAGCACATTGAGATTTTTGAGACACAAAATTCAATATAATCTTAATGCACAGAGCTTGCGACCCGTTAGCCTGTGACCCGTGCAGTAGCACAGTGCGCTGTGTGAAGAGCCACTCACTGAGTTTAATGCTCTGTCACTGTCTTGCAATTTTTTACCATTTTTTAAATAAGGAGACCTACATTTATATTCAAAACTAGGACCTACAAATTATGTGATTTACTTTGCCTGTCTAATAAACACTTTTTAATTTTATTTAAATGAGAAAGTATTTTTACAGGAAATC
>NW_007754453.1:3960-6223 GCF_000696425.1 Galeopterus variegatus
TCGTTACTGGGAGGACATTTTTTTAATGCATACATTTTCATCCATAGCAACCCATGTTCTTGAGGACAGTCTTCTGCCACAATTCAATTTGTCATTGCCCAGGGTTGATGATTGGATCACTGTTAACCATACTATCACTGAAGTAACCATGCAGTTTATATCTTCCAACCCCATCATTTTACAGATGAAGAGCCTGGCCTCAAAGGAGTTAAGGGACTCTCCAGGTCACAAAGAGTATTGGTCGGAAGTGGGATGAAAAAATGTCTCCTGACTCCTGGTCCTTTCCCTGACCTAGTCCTCTCTGGGGCTGTCAGGCAGCTTCTTCCAACAAGATCATGGAACCGTTCACTCTAACAACTTCTTTTATATTTTTCCATCACATTCACAGGACACCATAGAGAAAAAGAAGGAAGATTTCTCACTGCAGAATGAAGAGGCATCTGTCACATATTGCCAGGCTGAGCTTAAGCAGCTAGCAGAGCCCCTGATGGAAAGGATTTCAAGAGGAACTTTCTCTGTTCCTGGAGGGCACAATCTCTTCTTAGAAGCAAAGAAGAAGGTTGAACAGGACTATAAGCTAGTGCCCAGGAAAGGAGTTAAGGTGAGGAATCCGAGAAAGGAGGGACTGGATGGCAGAATAGAGTGACAGGGTCTGTTGCTCCTTCCAAAAATCCAAGACCACAGAACCAATTACGGAGAGAAGTCAGAACAATGCAGTAGCTCCACTTTTAAAATGTTTATATCCACTTTTAGTTAGATACTCTTGAAGTAATCAGAAATGTTTCTTCCCAAAATAAGGGTATAGAATTGGGAATTCGATGTGAAAGAGAACCTTTCTTCCATTTATTGAAGAATGTGATTGCTTATGAGTTAAGTACTGTAAAGGAGATACAAAGATTAGAGACAAATCCTTTGTTCTCAAGATGTTGATGATCTTGACAGAGATACAGATAAATAAGTAGGCAATTGCATATGGCATGTTAAGGGTTCTGATACAGGGATGAACTGACAGTAAAAGTAATAATCATTATGATGAAGATAATGATAATAGCAAATAGATTTTAAAGTGTGGATTTTATTTTTATTTAGGTATGGCAAGGCTAACAGTTCAGGAGATGAGTGCCATTGAAAAGACAGTTTGTTACACTCACAGACCCCAAGTGTGGGGAGCACACCACACCCTGGGATGCTGCAATGAGAAGTAGCAGAGTCAGTCAGAAGGGAGGGGGTGCAAGGGAAAAATGCGGATAAGAGGCTTTATTTGATATCTTCAGGAAGTAACATGTAATGCAGGGTAAACAGAATGACGATCGGCTAGTTTGAATAATTTCAGTGGGCTCTGGAGCATAGGGGCTGGGCCTAGTTTTGTGATTCCTGGTTCTGAGGCGATAAGGGCACGTGGATAGTGTCCCAGTGTGTGAGAGCCAGATAAAGGAGGTGGTTGTGGGTATAGGCTCTGGATTTCTTAGTTTGCATAGGAAGGGCAGCTCACATGCAAGTTATTCGTTATCTCTAGGTATTAGCTCGCCCTAGTAGGATCAGTCTCTCCAGGGTCCCCAATACCCTAAGATGTCAAAGTGTGAGAAAATAAAAGCCATGACTAAAAGAGGCTAATACATATTGAGCATTTACTTCTTATACCAGGTATGGTCTTTGGTGCTATGTTAGATTATCAATTTAATACTCAGAATAACGTAAACTAGGTAATATTGTTACCTAGATTATACAGATGAAAATGTGATGCACAGAAAAGTTAGTAAGTTACCGAAGGCCACACAGCCAGCGAGCGGCAGAGATGACAGGATGGCTCAGACTTGACAGCTATTTTCAACTGGGAAGCCAGCTTTAGAAATTCTTCCAAGAAGAGGAAATAGGAGTACAAGATGAGCTCTCAAAAAGATGTGACCCAAATAAAGAAAGGATAGAGGTGCATCCAGGCAGAAAATTTTTTTAAAAGAATATTGAAAATATATACAACCAATATAGTTATGTATTTTCAGAAGTGCACGTAAATATGGTTGGCTATAATCTGGGGATTGAGAAAGACGTCAGTGTAAGAGGTTGCTGGGGAGCTAGGAAAGAAGCTACCGTGGAGGTTTTTCATGTTTTAGAAAAGAGCTTGGAATGTATATTGTGACCATGGAAGAAAATGAAGCGCTAGGAGATCCTAAGCACTCGGTAAAAATTTACAAGGTCATCTTTAGAATAATATAAAACAACGATTTCCCCAGAAAAAGATTACATCTTCTTGGCCTGACATGTA
>NW_007754453.1:6643-7989 GCF_000696425.1 Galeopterus variegatus
TCTGAGCTCAGGAGGGCAGGACTCAGGCCTGACTTGTTTTCCTCCCTCTCTAAAACCTTTGGGAACAGCCGAGCGGGCCAGGAGGGAGGCAGCTGAGAAGGAGCAGGAGCTGCTCAGAGAGAAACAGAAGGAGCAGCAGCAAATGATGGAGGCTCTACAGAGAAGCTACCAGGAAAATCTTGCCCAACTGAAGGAAAAGATGGAGCAGGAAAGTGAAAACCTTCTGAGAGAGCAGGAAAGGATGCTGGAGCACAAGGTGAAGGTGAGTCGGGACGGGGCTGGGCAGTGCCTGACAGACAGTGCCCTGGTTCCTCGGGAAGAAAAGCACCAAAATTTTATACAAAGTCATCATTCTAGAAGGAAATCCAAATGATGTATGAGTCACTTAAATCTCATATATACCTGGTACTGATGCCCTGAAATCCACAAGACTGCAGCCCCTTCTGAAGCATGAGGGTTTGTACTGTACCAATAGCACTTCACAGTGTGCTGGGCTGCTATATTAGGTGATCGTAGGTTAGTTTTGTCAGACTCTTACTCACTAGCCCTTAGGATTCTGGTACAACCATCAAAGGCACTTATAATATATCGATCCAGTTTTTAAATTATCAGACTGGGCCTGATATGAAATACAGAGCTGAAAGCTCTAAAATTTGCTACATCTGTTTCCAGATATGCCTGATTCACCCTATACAACTATAGTAAAATCCATGTTTGTCCCACCCTAAAGCTTCATAATGAATATTCTGTACAGAGACAGCCGTTGACATTATTTGTTAGATGTGCATGGCCATGCCACCTCAGTGGAACTGAGAATTAATTAGGCTCAAACTTACATTCTATTCCCGAGGGCATCCTTACAGCTGAAGCACAGGATAGCTCTCAGGCTGGATCTGCCTCTGACTCCTCCCCATCTTGAGTGAGACAGTGCTGAGGGAATTTTAGGAAGATACTAACTATGCATGCTCTCGGAACCAGGTCTAAACACATGGAGCTATTTGACAAATTAATCAAAGAGCAGTCTGAGGTGGTAGAGAAATAGATGTGTTTAGCTACTGAAGCTGTTAAATGTAAAACTCTAATTCCTAGTAATTGGGGATTTCAGTAGTTGACTGTTTCCTCTTACAGGTCCAAGAAGAACTGCTTAAAGAAGGATTTAAAGAGAAATCTGAAGGATTACATAGAGAAGTAGATCACTTGCGGAAAGAAATTGAAAGTACTAAAAAAAATTGGGTTTCAAAGTTCTTTGATGTTGCTGGCGATGCCTGCATGATAATACTGCCTCTGCCTGGTAAACTAGTTGGTGCAGGGCTGAAAGTTTTGAGCAAGCTCACACAATGAATAGA
>NW_007754454.1:0-7989 GCF_000696425.1 Galeopterus variegatus
TGGTATTTCTCTTTCTGTGCCTGACTTGTTTCACTTAATATAATTTTCTCTAAGCCCATCCGTGTTGTTGGGAATGGTAGTATTTCATTCTTTCTTATAGCAGAGTAGTATTCCATTGTGTAGATATAACACAGTTTCCTTATCCACTCATCAGGTGATGGACATTTGGGCTGGTTCCAGCCCTTGGCTATTGTAAATAGGGCTGAAGTAAACATTGGAGTACAGGTATCCCTTTGGCATGATGATTTCCATTCCTCTGGGTATATACCCAGCAGTGGAATCACTGGGTCATGTGGTAGATCTATCTGTAATTGTCTGAGGAACCTCCATATAATTTTCCATAAAGGCTGCACCATTTTGCAGCCCCACCAACAGTGAATGAGTGTTCCTTTTTCTCTGCAACCTCTCCAGCATTTATCATTCTCAGTCTTTTGGATGTTAGCCATCCTAACTGGAGTGAGATGGTATCTCAGTGCAGTTTTGATTTGCATTTCCTGGATGCTGAGTGATGTTGAGCATTTTTTCATGTGTCTGTTAGCCATTCATATATCTTCCTTTGAGAAATGACTGTTCAGCTCCTTTGCCCCTTTTTTAATTGGGTTATTTGTTTTTTTGCTGTAAAGTTGTTTGAGTTCCTTAGATATAAATCCTTTGTCAGATGTATGTTTTGCAAATATTTTCTCCCAGTCTGTTGGTTATTTTTTTTACTCTGTTGGTTGTTTCTTTTGCTGTGCAGAAGCTTTTTAGTTTGATATAATCCCGTTTGCTTATTTTACCTTTAGTTGCCTGTGCGTTTTGGGTCCTATTCATGAAGTCTGTACCCACTCCTACTTCTTGGAGTGTTTCCCTATGTTTTCTTTAAGGAGTTTTGTTGTTTCAGGATGTATATATTTAATTCTTTAATCCATTTTGAGTTGATTTTGGTATATGGTGAAAGGTACGGGTCTAGTTTCATTCTCCTACATATGAGTAGGAGTTTTCCCAGCACCTCTTGTTGAAAAGGCAGTCTCTTCCCTAGTATATAGATTTGCTGCCTTTGTCAAAGATCAAATGGCTGTAGGCATACGGATTGATTTCTGGGTTCTCTATTCTATTCCATTGATCCCTGTGTCTATTTTAATGCCAGTACCATGCTGTTTTGGTTATTATAGCTTTGTAATATAGCTTAAAGTCAGTTAGTGTTATGCCTCCAGCTTTATTTTTTTTGCTCAGCATTGCTTTGGCTATGCATGATCTTTTGTTGTTCCATATAAATGTCTGGATAGCTTTTTCCGTCTCAGAGAAAATGTCATTAGAATTTTGATGGGGATTGCATTGAATCTGTAGATCACTTTGGGTAATATGGGCATTTTCACAATGTTAATTCTTCCAATCCAAGAGCATGGGATATCTTTCCATCTTCTCATGTCCTCTTTAATTTCTCTCAACAGTGGTTTGTAGCTCTCTTTGTAGAGATTTTTCACATCATTGGTCAGCTTTATTCCTAAGTATTTTATTTTTTTGGTGGCTATTGCAAATGGGCTAGCTTTCTTGATTTTTTTTTTCTGCATGCTCACTGTTGGAGTACAGAAATGCTACTGATTTCTGTGTGTTGATTTTATACCCTGCAATTTTGCTGAAATCATTTATCAACTCTAGGAGTTGTTTTATAGAGGCTTTAAGCCATTCAATATATAGGATCATATCATCTGCAAATAGGGACAGCTTGACTTCATCCTTTCCAATCTGTATTCCCTTTATTTCCTTCTCTTCTCTGATTGCTCTTCCAACACTACGTTGGATAGGAGTGGTGAGAGTGGGCAGCCTTGTCTAGTTCCTGTTTTAAAGGGAAAAGCTCTCAGATTTTCCCCATTCAGGATGATATTGGCAGTGGGCTTATCATATAGGTGTTGTCAGCACCACACTCTCCCAAGTGAGCCATGGGCCTGCCCTGCTTTCTTGATTTCTTTTTCTGCATGTTCACTGTTGGAGTATAGAAATGCTACTGATTTTTGTGTGTCTAGTGTTCTAGTGTTTCTAGTCCTTGTCTCAGAAAAACATAATAAAATATTTAACAATTTTCCAACAAACTCATGAATTTTCATCTTCTTGTAGTTAAAACACTTTCAGGTCTAAAATTTGTATTTGTTCAAATCTTTCTAAACTAACAGAGTTAAATAAAAATTCTTCAAAATATCATGTCTTAGTCTAATTACTAAGTTTCCAAAATTGGATTTTAAAAGGAGAAGAATGTGAAACATCAGAGGAAGGAGAGCAAGATGTGTAAACATCCAGAAAACAACCACACGTACCAGTACTCTGTATATGTTACTGGCCTGATGTTACAGACAAGGAATCCGAGACTTAGAAGTATTCAGTAACTTCCTAGCTCAGCTAAGCAAGATTTAAGCAGTAGATAGTGGCGCTGGCACTCAAACCAGATCAAACAGACTTGAAAGCCCAAACTGCTTCCTGTTCCACTCACTGTCTCCCAGGTGCTATGCTTTTCCATCACAAAACACAAAATTATCTCATTTATTTGCGGGAAGGTGTATCTGTTTGGCAGTTCTTAAGACTACGCCCTAATGATTGCCTTTTACTAAAACAAAGATAAAAGTGAAATTCACCCAATACTTCTTGTGTTCTTGTTATGTTTGAAACCCAAAGATAACTAGATAAAGATAAATACAGAGGGGGCTGGACAGTTAGCTCAGTTGGTTAGAACATGGTGCTGATAACACCAAGGTCCAGGGTTTGATTCCTGTACTGGCCAAAGATAAATACAGAAAAGAGGTGAACTACGTACTAGGCCTTGAAGGATGAAAAACCCATGTGCTTAGAGAGGTCGGGAAAGCAATGGCTGTCAAATGAAGGCAGCACCTTGTCTTTTAAAGGGGAATTTTATATTTGTTTCTTCGTTCTTCAAAATTCTGCTCAGTGACCAGAGACAGTCTGTCTTGTTTGGAGCAATCTTTGGAGAGGGTGGGGTGCGGAGTAGGGGTAATGATGAGAGGGTTCATTTAAGCCACTAAGAGCACGTTTTCCGTGGTTTTGTGTGTTTATGTCCACATTGCCCCAGGAGGAAAAGCAATAGCTTCGCAGGCACAGAGAGAGCTCCTTTCATCACAGTCTGCAGGCTCGCACTGACGGCTCTCACACAGTGTACAGTTCCTGTAACGCGGCTCCCTTTCCTGCGTGCTGCGTGCTGCATGCTGCGTGCTGCATGCTGCGTGCTGCCTGCTCTGGTGAAGAGGGTGGCTGCTGAATGGTGTTTCAGGAAGACCTAAACCAAGTCTGCCTGAGCCAAACAGGAGCACTCAGCGAATTGAAACAGTGTTTACAGTCGCACAACAATATGTACTAGAAAATGTTGTGTTGTGTGTTAAACGTCTTTCAGATTTGGTGAAGAGGGTGGCTGCTGAATGGTGTTTCAGGAAGACCTAAACCAAGTCTGCCTGAGCCAAACAGGAGCACTCAGCGAATTGAAACAGTGTTTACAGTCGCACAACAATATGTACTAGAAAATGTTGTGTTGTGTGTTAAACGTCTTTCAGATTTCTCTGGAAAATAGCCAGTGTCCTGTAGATTAATAATAATGTTTGTCTTTAATCCATTCAGAATTGAAGGATTACTCTGGGCACTTAATTATTTACGCTAATGGACAAGAGAACATTGGTCTGCATAACTGATAGCAAATGTAGCAAATTATTTCCTGTGTAGGAATCCCCTAACCCAGCCTAAGAAGCTGTAGTTATGGAAGATGGCTAGTTAGTGTGCATAGATCCTGGCTTTGTGATGTTGGTTCCAGGTGGTCATTGCCCATATGGGAATTTGGACTGTGGCTCAGTCCAGTCGGCAGCAACCCGAAGTAGGGGGTTCCCGGGTTCTTGGCTGGTGTGCTGCCCATCCTTGAGCCCATTCTCTAAAATCGACAGTAGTGCTCTGCCAAAGAATAGTATTACTGTGTCTCCCAGGGCCTCCTGCTACCCAGCACCTTTCCTGGAGTTCTTGGTAACTGGGCCACATCCAAACCTAGTGGGGACTAAAGTTCCTGGGATATTTTCCCAGGTTGTGACTATCTCTGTACCACATAGGGAGTTTGCTGCTTTGAGGAAACAGCAGAGAAGCAGCAGTAGTTGGGAAACTTTGGTTGCTGAGTAGATATCCAGTGCAGGTCTCCTTTCTGCACATAATCAGAAGGTGGTCATATAAGAAAATATATACCATATTTTATTAAAAATAAGAAATCAGAAATTCAAAGCTAAAAGAAACCTTAACGACCACCTAGTCAATCTCAAGAACCCATCTTGGAGAGGTAAAGTGGTGACTGCTGCTTGGAGTTGGAGGTATTGCTACTAACTTACCTCTTCAATAGTTTTATGGCATTTCTTTTCCATACGTATGTAAATATATATGAGTCTTGGGGCCACAGTGCTGAAAATAAATTTCTATATAGAATAAAAATGATCATAACATTGGGCCGGCCCGGTGGCGCACTGGATAGTGCGCCGCTTGGGAAGCGCGGCAGCACTCCCGCCCGAGGGTTCGGATCCCACATACAGACCGCGGTTCCCACTCACTGGCTGAGCGAGGCGCGGGAGCAACACCGAGGGTTGCAATCCCGTTGCCGGTCCCCGGTCCGGTACGGGGGCAACACTGAGGGTTGCTATCCGTTGCCGGACACGGGAAAAAGACAAAAAGACAAAAAAAATGATCGTAACATCCTATGTGTTTTCAATGTTTATTTTATCCTCTGATTTCTACATATTTGATATTAATATGCAGTTTAGATTTCTCTACTTCTGTGGGACTGATCCCTTTGCTTAATTCCCTCGGTGTTGCTAGTAATCAATGTTTGTAACTTCCCAGTCCCAATGATGTGTTGTGATGGTATCTTATCCAAAGAGAAGAGGTTAACTGGGGAGGGAGGGGAAGGATTTTAAGACTTCTTTCAGCTGTGCTTAAGGTTTTTGTTGTAGCGTTCTTATTGATCTAGTAAGTGTAGGCTCTAATCACTAAAGTATTTTTTTAAAGCTTAAAGTCAGAACTTGTCTTTGTTCTGTCATGCCCCTTTCTAAGTTAGTAGCAGTTTGTTCCAAAAATATCTTAGAAGGGTTGTTGGGTCGACATCCTTTGCAGTTTTTGTTTGTTTATTTACCATTTTCCTTCTTTTTATCTTGTTGTGAGTGTGCAGTAAAATAAGTTTACTTAGTGAGCGCCTCCGATTTAAGATCCTAAACTTCCAAGGCTCTTAGTCTACTGCCCTGCCCCCACATCTCCGGATTTAGAAAAAATCCTTGGGAAACAGAATCTATCCTCTGTACCAGACGCCAGTGAAAAGTAGATAGTACTAAGGAAATGTTGTAGTGAGAGCTTTATCTTTTTGTAAAGTAGCCATTTTAACCAAAAGAAAAAATTTTTTTAAGAAAACGGAAACACTCCGGATTTTATTTGCCTCCTGCTGGAATTTAGGCTTTTTTTAGAATGGATACTTATTAGAATCAATTCCCACTTTGTATCTCAGCAGTCAGCATTTTTTTTATTCTGGTTGAAACCAGGCCTACCCATTCATTCCGTGGCCTTCACTTTGAATTGATGGAAAAGGCTCGCTGGCATTCGGGATTTGTCACGTAGCAGTTTCTCAAAGTATGATGCAGTTTCTTGAGCTGCTCAGGCAACGCTTTTGAAACTCGCATGTGCATTTGAATGACCTGGGATCTTGTTCGCATGCAGATTCTGATTCCACAGATCTGGGATGGGGCCTGAGTATCTTTATTTCTGTCCAGCTCCTGGGTCATTGCCTATGCTGCTGGTCCATGGATCCCACTTTGAATAGCAAAACTGTAGGTTGCTTTCTTTGGGGCAGTAATATGTGTTATTGTAAGAGAGCTTTGTGGCCACTTGAGACTGGGAAATTCTATGTTAAACTAGATTACACAGCTCTCTATTCTGACTTCTTAGAGCCTGTGATTACTAATGTACCCTGTGGATGTCCAACACTGTACAGTGGTTTTCAAACTTTTTTCATGGAGCCTATTATGCAAATAGTATTTCATGAGGTATACTTAGGAAACTTTACATGGTAGAGTAGTCTGCTATGAAAAACAATTTCAAGGAGTCTTTTGAGTCTTTAACTCAATAAAGCACTACCTTTGAGAATAAATATGCCCCTCTTCAGTGAGCTATTGAACATTTTAAATATTTGGCTCTTTTAAGTCATCTTTTTTTTTTTAAAGATGACCAGTAAGGTGATCTTAACCCTTGACTTGGTGGTGTCAGCACCACGCTCTCCAAGTGAGCGAACCGGCCATCCCTATGTGGGATCCGAACCTGGGGCCTTGGTGTTATTAGCACCGCACTCTACCGAGTGAGCCACGGGCCGGCCCATGGAAGCTTTTTCTAATTTAGTTATGGGAGAGCAGAATAGTATTTATTAATTAACTGAATCGTAATTATACATATTTTGGGATTCAACATTGATGTATGTTGATCAAGTCAATATTATTAGCATATATATTATTATAAATAGTATAATAAAATATATTATAAATAGTACTTATTCTTTATATCCCTTATCAAATCTCTCCCCATCCCTCTCCCTCCCCGCTTTCACCTCCGATAACCCTAGATTTCTTTTCTCCTTCTGAAAGAGTAATGGTTCCTCTGTTGATTTGTCGCCTAGGGGATCTGTACAGTGCGGAGAGAGGTGTGTTCAAGTCCCCACTATTATGGTAGAGCAGGTGCTTCTTCTGTCACTCTCAAGTGTGATTTGTGGAGACATCCTTTTCTCTTCTTTGGTCTCTGCTGGTGACGACTCTCCTTGTGTCAATGCTCTTGAGTGGCTGGCGAACCATCTGCATGGTGGTTGTGGCATCTAGCTGCTTTTGTGGCAGCCATGGTTATTGTGGTGGCTGTGGTGGGCCACGCACATGGATGTAGTGTTTTGGGCATGCTCCTTGCCTGGTTGTGGGAGGAGGGGTCAGTCCCCGGCTCCATCTGTTTCCACATTCTAAGATGTCACAGAGCATTTGGGTGGGAGGGGGAGAGGGAAAGGGGGAGGGAATAGGGTGTGGGAGAAAGAAGGAGGGGGGGTGTAGTTGAGGCCCATGGCATTCCCCTCATTCCCACAGGGGAGACCGGGGGCTTCCAGTGGTGGTTTCATTGTCGCTGGGCTGAATGCAGATGTCAGGGGGATATGGCTGAAGCCCTCCGCCCCCCATTGCCCCTGCTCTGGAGCCTGGGGTGTTTCCTGTGGCAGCTCGGTGGTTGTCGCTGGGCTGGGTGTGGGTGTCGGGGCATGACTGAGGCCCCCAGCCCTCCCCCCTCCCTGGCTTGGGGGCCTAAGGAGCTTCCCAGTCCTTCTAGGTTTTATAGGTGTTCTTTGGTGGCTTTAGACCTTTACTGGTTAATATCATACTTTTTCTCTGGTCTGTGGGTATTTTGTTTTTTCTTTCAGTTCTGTGTTAGATTATTCACTGTTCCAACCAATGAAACTCTGCGCTGGAAACAATTTGTTGTCCTTTGCTTACTTCTAAAATGGGGGAACTTCCTGTGTGGACCAGCCCTTGAGCCCTGTGCTGATTCCCTGGGGAAAGCTTTTTTTTTTTTTTTTCCTTTTTTGTCTTTTTTCGTGACCGGTAATGGGATCGCAACCCTCCCTCGGTGTCGCTCCCGTACCGTGACCGGCAACGGGATCGCAACCCTCGGTGTCGCACCCGCACTGCGCTCAACCAGTGAGCGGACCAGTCTCTATATGGGATCTGAACCCTCGGTGGGAGTGCTGCCGTGCTCCCAAGTGCCGCACCCTACCGAGTGCGCCACCGGGCCGGCCCGTGGGGAAAGCTTTTTGTGCAGCTCAGGTTTTAATTGTCGACCTTGTAGGTACTTCCAGGTCTTGTGAGGTCGCATACCACCTGGGTTATGTGAAAACTCTGGTCTGGGCCTGAGTTTTTTCAGCAAACTGCACCCCCTGCAGTTCTATATTCCCGACCAGTCTCCACTGAGTGGTCC
>NW_007754455.1:0-7988 GCF_000696425.1 Galeopterus variegatus
AGTTTCCTTCTATCCTAGATTGTCGAATGTTTTTATCATGAAAGGGTGATGAATTTTATCAAATGCTTTTCTACCTCTATTGAGATGAGTATGTTTCCTTCCTGTATTTTGTTCACATGGTATATTGCATTGATCAATTTTTTTAAATTGGAACAATTTAGGGCTGGCCTGTGGCTCACTTGGGAGAAGTGCGGTGCTGATAACACCAAGGCCACGGGTTCGGATCCCATATAGGGATGGCTGGTTTGCTCACTGGGTGAGCATGGTGCTGACAACACCAAGTCAAGGGTTAAGATCCCCTTACCGGTCATCTTTAAAAAAGAATAAATAAATAAAAATTAAAAAATAATAAGTTGGAACAATTTATTATACATATTTATGGGGAACAGTGTTGACTATCAGTATTTGTATACAGTATATGATCATCAAATCAATATTATTAGAATGTTTATCACTATAAATCATAATTATTCTTTGTGTCCCTTAACCAATTACTCCCTAAGCATCTTCCTCCTCCCCCTTTCCCACCTCTATTAACTATAGGTCTGTTCTCTCCTTCTAAAAGTTCAGTGTCTTATTGTGGTCTTCCTTCCTTCTCTTTCTTCCTTTCCTTCCTTCTTTCCTCCCACTTATGAGTGAGGACATGCAGTATTTCTCTTTCTGTGCCTGGCTTATTTCACTTAATATGATTTTCTCCAAGTTCATCCATGTTGCTGCAAATGGCAGAAATTCATTCTTTCTTATGGCTGAGTAGTATTCCATTGTGTATATATACCACTTTTCCTTTTCCACTTATCCATTGAAGGACATTTAGTTTGGTTCCATATCTTGGCTATTGTAAATACAGCTGCAATAAACATGGGAGTGCAAGTATCCCTTCAACATGATGATTTCCATTCCTTTGGATATATACCCAGAAGTGGTATTGCTGTATCATATCGTAGTTCTATCTGTAGTTGTTTGAGAAACCTCCATACTGTTTTCCATAATGGTTGTATTAATTTACAGTTGCACCACCAGTGTAGAAGATTTCCCTTTTCTCCACAGCCTCACCAGCATTTGTTGTTCTCAGTCTTTTTGATAATAGCCAGTCTAGCTGGGGTGAAGTGATATCTCAATGTGGTTTTGATTTGCATTTCCCTGATGGTTAGTGACATTGAGCATTTTTTCATATACCTATTGGCCATTTGTATGTCTTCCTTTGAGAAATATCTATTCAGCTCCTTTGCCTATTTTTTAATTGGATTATTTTGTTTTCTACTGTGAAGTTGTTTGAGTTCCTTGTATGTTCTGATTATTAATCCCTTGTCAGATACATAGTTTGCAAATATCTTCTTCCATTTGGTTGGTTGTCTCTTTATTCTGTTGATTGTTTCTGTTGCTGTGCAGAAGCTTTTTAGTTTCATATAATCCCATTTGTTTATTTTTTCTTTCGTTGCTTGTGACTTTGGGGCCTTATTCATAAAGTCTTTGCCCAGTCCTCCATCCTGAAAGTATTTCCCCTCTGTTTTCCTCTAGTAGTTTTACAGTTTCAGGTCTTATACTTAAGTCTTTAATCCATTTTGAATTCATTTTGATATATGGTGAGAGGTATAGGTCTAGTTTCATTCTTCTACACATGGATGTCCCAAACATTTACTGAAGAAGCTGTCCATTCTCCAATTTATGTTTTTGGTGCCTTTGTCAAAGATCAGTTGGCTGTAAGTACCTGGGTTGATTTCTGGATTCTCTATTCTGTTCCATTGGTCCATGTGTCTGTTTTTATGTCAGTACTGTGCTGTCTTGGTTACTATAGCTTTGTAGTATAGTTTGAAGGCAGGTAGTATAATGCCTCCAGCTTTATTTTTTTGCTCAGGATTTCTTTGGCTATTTGGGGTCTTTTGTTATTCCATATGAATGTTGGGACTGTTTCTTGTATTTCTGTAAAGTATGTCATTGGTATTTTGATGGAGATTGCATTGAATCTGTAATTGCTATGGGTGGTATGGACATTTTCAAAACATTAATTCTTCCATCCATAAACATGGAATGTCTTTCTATATTTCAGCGTCATCTTTCTTTCAGCAGTGTTTTGTAGTTGTCTTTGTAGAGCTGTTTCATCTCTTTGGTTAAATTTATCCCTAGGTATTTTATTCTTTTGGTAGCTATTGTAAAGGTATTGCTTTCTTGATTTATTTTTCTGCTTGTTGCTGGTGTATAAGAATGCTACTGATTTTTTGCACATTGATTTTATATCCTGCAACTTTACTGAATTCGTTTATGAGCTCTAAAAGTTTTTTTGGTAGAGGTTGTGGGTTTTTCTATATGTAGGATCATGTCATCTGCAAACAGTGACAATTTGACTTTGTATTTTCTAGTCTGGATGCTGTTTATTTCTTTTCTCATCTGATTTCTCTGGCTAATACTTCCAATACTATGTTGAATAGGAGGAGTGAGCATCCTTGT
The DNA here is from genome assembly GCF_000696425.1 of Galeopterus variegatus. Classification (NCBI taxonomy): domain Eukaryota; kingdom Metazoa; phylum Chordata; class Mammalia; order Dermoptera; family Cynocephalidae; genus Galeopterus; species Galeopterus variegatus. The sequence goes on from NW_007754455.1 coordinate 2,446, forward strand.
CTTGTTTTTGTTTTTAAGGAAAAGCTTTCAGCTTTTTCACATTCAGGATGATATTGGCAGTGGGTCTGTCATATATAGCTTTTACTGTGTTGAGATATTTTCCTTCTGTACCTAATATGTTGACACTTTTTATCATGAAGGGACGCTGAATTTTGTCAAATGTATTTTCTGCATCTACTGAGAAAATCGTATGGTTTTTGTCCTTGCTTTGGTTGATGTGGTGTATTGCATTTATTGATTTACATAAGTTGAATCATCCTTGCATCCCTGGGATGAATCCCACTTGATCATGGTGTATAATCTTTTTGATGTGCTGTTGTATTCTGTTTTGCTAATATCTTGTTGAGGACTTTTGCATCTATGTTCATCAGGATATTGGTCTGTAGTGTTCTTTTTTTGTGGTGTTTTTGTCTGATTTTGGTATCAGGGTGATGCTAGTTTGGGAGAATGTCCTCTGTTTCAATTTTTTGGAATAGTTTGAAAAGGATGGGTGTTAATTCTTCTTTAAAGGTTTGGTAGACAATCCAGAATGGTCAAAATGGTAGCTGCCATAAGATGCCTCAATAGAGTCTTGATACATCATCAAATGCATAGTCTTTCCAAGATGGCTTTTCAGACATCTCCTTATCCTTGTTCTGTAAGCATTCAGGTGCCCAACAGACATTTTGCTGCTGCTTGCTACAAAGCCTGCAACAAAAACAAAAATAGGTGCCAAAGAAAAAGCATCAGATGAAAAAAAGATAAGACAGAAAAAATAAAGTTAGACCCCTATGGGAAGATGAACCTGGGGATGATGTCTATTATAAATGCTTATATGAGGAAAAGAGAGTTACTCAGTTACTTATGAAATTTCAAATTCTGGACTTTACTCATCCAAAACAAGGTGTTTCTTAACTTCACACTGGATATGTCACTTTGGAAGAAGAAAAAAAATGGAGCCATTTACCATTGTTCTTAGTTGTCCATACCCATTCACTCCAGAAATGAGTAAAACTTGCTGTATTTACAGAGAATGCATCAGAGATTCAAATAGCAGAAATGAAGCTGCATTTTCAGGAGGAGCTAATCTGAATCAGAAGATTTTGGATGATGAAATTCATGCAGACTTTTATGTAGCTGTTCCAAAAATAATGCCTGAGCTCAATCCATTAAAGAAGAAACTGAAAAAAAGATTTCCAAAGCTTATTTGAAATTCCATTGTCTGTGACAGCCCCAAAATGCTTGAATTATTTAAGACTGGACATGAAATTAAGGTAGACAAAGAAAAGGAGACCTTTTTTGAGACCAAATTGCAGCACTGGATATGTCATGTGTTCAGATAGCTGCCAATTTGCAAGTAGTCATCAGTGAAGCTTGTAGGCACAGATGACTCAGTTTGGGTCCCTTTGTGGTTGGTATGTGCTTTCCATCGTAGTTCAACACTGAAGGTTTGTTACTAAAGATTGATCCATTATTGCCTAAAGAAGTAGAAAGTGAAGAATCTAGCAAAGAAGCTGCCCTAAAGTGTTGAATTTGGAAATTATTTTCAGTGGATTAATAAGCAATAGAGAAAATTATAAAACTGCATAATTTCTACATTTGGGGTCTTGTTATATTTCTTGATTATCACAATTGAAAGTCAATTTAACACTGAAAAATCTTATAACAGTTGCAAAAATAAGAATAGAAAGTTTTCTCTATGTCTGAATCTTAAAAAAAAGAAAAAAAAGGTTTGGTAGAATTCAATAGTGAAGCCATCTGATCCTGAGCCTTTCTTTGTTGGGAGACTGCTGTTTACTGTGTCAATCTCATCGCTTCTTATTGGTCTATTCAGGTTTGGTATTTCTTCTTAGTTTATTCTTAGTAGTTTGTATGTGTCCAGAAATTTATACGTTTCTTCCAGGTTTTCACATTTGTTGTTGTATAGTTACTCATAATAGTCTCTAATGATTCTTTGTATTTCTGTGGTATCAGTTGTAATGTCTCCTTTTCCATTTCTGATTTTTGTTATTTGGTCTTCTCTCCTCCTTTTTTAGTTAGTCTGGGCAATGGCTTTTCTATTTTGTTTATTCTCTCAGAAAACCAACTTTTTATTGGTCTCTATTTCACTTAGTTCTGCTCTGATCTTAATTATTTCTTCCCATCTACTAGTTTTGGGATTAGGTTGTTTTTGTTTTTCTGGTTCTTTGAGATTTAACATTAGGTTGTTTATTTGAAGACTTTGTAATCTTTTGACATAAGCACTTATTGCAATAAACTTCCCTGTTAGTACTACTTTTGCAATAAACCATAGGTTTTGGTAAGTTGTGATTGTATTTTCATTCATTTGAAGGAATTTTTTGATTTTCTGCTTTATTTTTTCTTTGACTCATTGATCATTCAGGAGCGTGTTGTTTAATTTCCATGCATTTGTATGGTTTTGTTTGGTTTTAATTTCTAATTTTATTTCATTGTGTTCTGAAAATATACTTAATATGATTTCAATCTTTTTAAATTTGTTAAGACTTAATATGTGGCCTAACATGCATGTATCTCTTTGTTGAATTTCTCATATATGGCCTCAGATTTCTATTTGACTTCATTGTGATTACTATTTTTCATCCATCATTTTGAGTTTCCTTATTATTGCCCTTTGGGATTCCTCCTCAGGCAGTTCCATCAATTCCTGTTGTTTGGGGTCTGCTATTAGAGAGTTGTTGTCCTCTTTTGAGGGAGTCAAGCTTCCTCAAATGTGGGGAACTGTTGTGCTTTAGTGGATTTCCTGTTCAGCAAATCTGCCTGCCCACCTTGGGGGGAGCAGGTGCCGAGTTTGTTCTGTCATGGGTACCAAAAAAGACTGGGGGGACTCCTCCAAGGTGGAAATGTCTGGCATTTGTGGTGATGGTGGAAATAACTGTGGTCTTTTCTAGTTTACCTTCTCTCGGCCTGGTTTTGGGCTGGTCCCTGTGGTGGGGCCATGGCTGGATGATGCTATTCTCTTCCATCTCTTTTTATAGGGTGGGGACAAGTGCCAGACCTCTCTATCAGCCATCATGGAAAATACCAAGGTAGACTTGTGTTTCTAGGAATTTGTCCATTTCATCTCAGTTATCCAGTTTGTTGATGTACAATTGTTCGTGGTACTCTCTTATAATCCTTATTTCAGTAGAATCATTAGTAATGGCTACACTTTCATTTCTGATTTTAATAATTTGAGTCTTCTCTCTTTTTACTGAATCTAGGTAAAGGTTTATTAATTTTGTTGAACCAATTTTTGGTTTCATTGATTTTCTCTACTGTTTCTCTGTTCTCTATATTGTTTATATCTGCTTTAATTTTTCTTATTTCTTTCCTTCTTCTACCTTTGGGTGTAATTTGCTTTTCTTTCTATAGTTCCTGAAGTTGTAAATTTAAGTTGTTGATTTGAGGTCTGTCTTTTAATGTAAGCATTTAGAACTATAAATGTCCCCTTTAACACTGCTTTCACTATGCCCTATAATTTTTGGTATGTTGGTTTTCATTTTCACTTATCTCTAAGTATTTTATAATTTCCCTTGTGATTTCATCTTTGATCCGTTAGTTAAGAGTGTCTTATTTGATTTCCATGAATATGTTAATTTTCCAGTCATACTTCTATTATTGATTTATAACTTTATCCTGTAGACATAGGAAAACACACTTTGTGTGGCATCTAATTTTTAAAATCTATTGAGACTTAGTTTGTGGCCTATGATATAGTATAACTTGGAAAATGTCTCATGCACTAGAAAAAATGGGTATGCGTTGCTGGGTTGGATATCCTCTGTATATCTGTTACATCTAGTTCACTTATTGTGTTGTTTAGGTCTTCTATTTTCTTACTTATCTTCTGTCTGGTTATTCTAGAAATTATTGAGAGTGGAGTGTTGAAGTCTACCTATTGTGGAACTATGTCGTCCTTAATTTCTGTCAGTTTTTGCTTCATATGTTTTTATGGTATGTTATTAGGTGCATAAGTATTTATTATTGTTATACCTTCTTGGCTGTATTGAACATTTTATTAGTGTATAATGTCCTTCTTTATCTCTTGTAAACTTTTTTCACATAAAGTCTGTTTTGGCTGATATTAGTATAGCCATACCTGCTCTCTTTCGGTTACTACTTGTAATATCTTTTTTCTTCCTTTTCTTCTCAATCTATTTGTGTTTTTGGATATATAGTGAGTCTCTTGTAGATAGTGTAGAGTTAAGTTATGTGTTTTGATCTATTCTGCTAACCTGTATTTTGATTAGAAGTTTAACCTGTTTATATTTAAAGTAATTACTGATAATGAGGGACTTATCTCTGTTATTTTCTATTTGTTTTCTATATGCCTTATAGCTTTTTTGTCCCTCATTTTCTGCATTACTGTCTTCTTTAGTGTTTACTTGATTTTTTACAGTGAGATGTTTAAATTACTTTCTCCTTTCCTTTTGCATATATTCTATCATTATTTTCCTTGTAATACCATGTAGATTACACTTAATATCCTAAAGTTATAATACTGTAATTTGGGTTTATACCAGTTTAACTTCAATAATGTACAACGACTCTGCTCTTCTTTGGCCCTGTCCCTACCCCTTTTAGTTTATGATGTCACAAAGTACATTATTATACATTGTGTCCTCCAAAACATAACTAATAATTATTTTCAGTGAATTAGTCTTTTATGTAAAAGACAAATGTAGGATTTCAAACTAAAGTTACAGTAATACAAGCTTTTAGATTAATAATTTTAAAAATATATTGGTCTCTAAAATTACATAGAAAACAGAAAGTGGAGTTACAAACCACTGTTAGAATTCATGTTGTTACTTTTTAAAAGATCTTTATTTCTTCATACGGCTTTAAATTATTGTCTAGTGCACTTTCATTTTACCCTGCTGGACTCTCTTGCACATTTCTTGGAGGGGAGGTCCAGTGGTAATGTATTACCTCAGCTTATGTTTACCTGGGAATGTCTTAATTTCTCCTTTATTCCTGAAGGACAGTTTGGCCACATACAGGAGTCTTGGTTGATAATTTTTTTCCTTGCAGCTTGAATATATCGGCCCACTGCCTTCTGGCCTCATGAGTTATCATGTTTCTCATGAGAAATCTGCTGGTCATCATATAGAGTGTCCCTTGTATGTGACAAGTCACTTCTCTCTTGTGCTTTCGAGAATTTTCTCTTTGTCTTTGTCTTTTGAAAGTTTGGTTATAATGCATCTCTCTGTGGGTTTGAGTTCATCTTACTTGGAGTTCATTTAGCTTCTTAGATTTTTATGTTCATATCTTTAATCGATTTCTTCAAATATTCTTTGTTTCTCTCTCTGTCTTCTGCTTCTGGGACTCCCACAAATGTATGTTGGTTTGCTTGATGATTTCCCACAGGTCTCTTAGGCTCTTTTCACTTTTCTTCAATCTTTTTCCCCCCTGTTCCTTCTGTTAATCTTTTTCATTTTCATATCTTCAAGTGTGCTTATTCTTCTGCCAGCTAAAATCTGCCCTTAAAACCCTCTAGTGGGGCCGGCCCGGTGGCGCACTGCTACAGTGCGCCACTTGGGAGTGCGGCGGCGCTCCCGCCG
>NW_007754456.1:0-229 GCF_000696425.1 Galeopterus variegatus
TGATGGGCCTTCAACAGTTATGCCAAGCCCACCAATTCCTGCTCCTCTGCAAAGTGTGGGGGAAAAAGTGAAATGTGCACAGTTCCTGCTGATCTGCTTGTTGCCAAAATTCACTTAAAATCCCTTATAAGCTGTACCTATCCAACTCAACAACACCTCTAACAAAGGGAATTTCTTAATAGTATAATATGAAGACAGTTTTGACCCCTCCTTTCCAATGCTTATCCTT
>NW_007754456.1:5284-6942 GCF_000696425.1 Galeopterus variegatus
CTAAAAAAAAAAAAAAAAAGTGATGGATCCTTCACTAAAGTCATATTTTTTCTAATTGTTTGACAGCAGTTGTTTTCAACCAGGGGTGATTTTGTCCCCAAGGACATATGGCAATCTAGAGACATTTTGATTGTCATAGATGAGCAGGGGGGAGTTTGCTATAGACACCTAGTGGGTAGAGGTCTGGGATACTGACAAACACCCTGCAATGCACAGAATAGCCTCCTACCTGCCCAAAATGGCAATAGTGCCAAGGTTGAGAAACCATGTTTTACAGTAAGTGCATACTACATCACTAAATAGAAAAGAAATTAATAATTAAGAATTTGAATTTGTGTGTCTTTATCAGGTACCAGGACTGTCAATGGAAAAAAGAAAACAAGACACGTGCACAAGGTGAATAAGAACCAAGCACAAAATAAAGTGGAGACTTTCAACTCTGTAAAGAACCAGCTTTCCTTTACATCAAGAACTAGGTCCTCCAACACATGAACAACCATTTCCCGTTAAAACCCTAAGCCATTGCTTTTAGTCATATTACTGGTTCTACTGGGAAGTGGGATATTCTTGACCTCGTGCTAAAAAACATTCTCTTTGCAGCCACTATGAATATCAGACTGTTTCCTTACTCAGAGACAGAAACAAAATCAAGCCTGTTTTCATGCAACATCAATTATTCTATGGGTTCCTCTCCAAAAAATAGCTTACCAGGGATGTGGGCTCCTCCATATGTGATATTAACATCATAATCCCCTGGAGCAAAGGGGATGTACTCAGCACTGCAGCTGCCATCTTTGTTGTCTCTGCAGTTTATCTTCGACTCTGATGGGCCTTCAACAGTTATGCCAAGCCCACCAATTCCTGCTCCTCTGCAAAGTGTGGGGAAAAAAGTGAAATGTGCACAGTTCCTGATCTGCTTGTTGCCAAAATTCACTTAAAATCCCTTACAAGCTGTACCTAACCAACTCAACAACACCTCTAACAAAGAGAATTTCTTAATAGTATAATATGAAGACAGTTTTGACCCCTCCTTTCCAATGCTTATCCTTCATTTATTTTTCTTATCTAATTGCATTGGCTAGGACTGCAAGTACAATGTGGTCACATGCCTTGTGACCAATTTTAATAGGAATACCTCCAATATTTCATTTATATATGAGGTTGGATATAAATTCCTACATTATTAAGTTAAAGAGCTTCCATTTTGTCCTAGATTGCTCAGAAGCTTTATGACTATTATCAAGAAGTTTCTGATATGTTTTTAGGTATACTTGGTCTTTCTCTGTAACATACATCTCTACAGAAGAAAATGCACATCATGAAAGAAAATGCATCTTACCAAAAATTGGGAGACCATGACACATTATGTAGGGTACAGCCATAAAACCTTTCTAAAGCAGTTAAACTACCAAGGGCTCAACACACTGACCCCAGGGCCTTGCTTACCTGGTAACCACAGTGAAGACATTGGGTTTGTTGGTAAAGGCCTCTTTCAATCCAGGCCCTTGAGCTTGGACCCGAGATGGCTGGCAGCCTTCAGTTACAGCCACTCTGAAGGGACTGTTTGGGATGGGTACATCATCATATGTCACCTCCACTGTGTGGAGGCCTGTTCAAAACAACAAACAGAAATACATATTTAGGGCCGACCCAGTGGC
>NW_007754456.1:7534-7988 GCF_000696425.1 Galeopterus variegatus
CTGTGTGGAGGCCTGTTCAAAACAACAAACAGAAATACATATTTAGGGCCGACCCAGTGGCGCACTGGAGAGTGCGCTGCTTCGAGGGTTCGGATCCCATGTGGAGACCGGTTCCCGCTCACTGGCTGAGCGCGTTGCGGGCGCAACACTGAGGGTTGCGATCCCGTTGCCGGTCAGTAAAAAAGAGACAAAAAGGAAAAAAAAAAAAGAAATACATATTTACACACATCACTTATTTGTGGGAAATGGCATTCTACTTCATTATTTTATCTAGCATTCAAGTCTGCAAGCTATACTATGTTATCAAGTCTGCAAGCTATACTATGTTATTTGAAAAGAACAGGTTTATTAAAAAAAACAGTAACGCTGGTGTGATCTGATTTTTTAAAATTACAAACTGTTCATGTATGCTTTCTATTCACTTGGCAGTCACATAACCCACCCACCCCACCCC
>NW_007754457.1:0-700 GCF_000696425.1 Galeopterus variegatus
AGAGAGAGAGAGAGAGAGAGAGAGAGAGAGAGAGAGAAGCTTGGGTAAGTGTTCTTTAGCATTTGCATTGCTCCTAGCTGGATGAACTTGCCTGCAGCTACCACTTACAATGCAAATTGAGCTTAGAGTCCTTCACACTAACTACACAGCAAAAACCTTTCAGCTTTAAATAGAATACTGCAGTGGGGAATGATCTGAGCAAAGCGAAAAAAAAGTCAGAGATAAATGTGAAGGAGATTTTGGAGAAAGAAAAAACCAAGCTGACATATCTGAGTAGGTAGGAGGAAAATGAAGAAATATTAAAGGAAAGAGAAAAGCAAGGTCTATAGAAGGATCTAGAGGCTAATTCCTCAGTAAGTGGATTTAAGTTAATAAGGGGGAATAGAACTTTTAGGGCAAGCCCCTAATGAAGAGAATTTTAACAAAGAATATTTAGAGCTGGTGCTCTTTCAAGGTGTACTAATCCTTCCTAAGGTATTCTTCAGAAGAGGAGGGACTCTTCCCTGTCTGGCCAGCACAATTGCATGAATATTCCCTAAATGAATAGGTCAAGACCATAGAGAACTTATTTCTCTACCCAATTTGTAGCATTTACATTGTCTAAGCTTCATATTTTTTTTCTTCCCATACCTTCACTGAGATCAAGTAAAGAGAGAGGTTGATTCCCACATATCAGAAAGATTTTAGAAAACTCTTTGCT
>NW_007754457.1:1770-3523 GCF_000696425.1 Galeopterus variegatus
GATCAAGTAAAGAGAGAGGTTGATTCCCACATATCAGAAAGATTTTAGAAAACTCTTTGCTGTAAACTCATGCCTCATTTTTTGCTATGTAAACCCAGATATTCTATTCAGAATTGCAATTTACAAAAATGGGATAAAATGGGAACAAAGGTAGTATGCAGGGCCGTGAAAGCAAGAAGGAATGTCATTTTTAACTGACTTCTTCATTTCACAAATGACACTCCTATACACATGGCCCCAGTTGGGCCATCTTCCCAGCTTGGTAAGTTTCCTCTGCTTGCATAATGTAATGTAGAGGAAAACATAAAGGAGGCCCTCTTTCTTTGTACTCACAAACAGAAAGAAATGTTTTCCAATAAGCCAATGGACCCAACACCAACTTCTCTCTTGGCTGACATGCTTAGATACAGAGCTAGTCATATGCTACCGGGAGTCAGTGACAAAGCACTAAGACTGAGGAAGAACATCTTACAACCACATTGTCATCATACAAATAAAAAGAATCAGTAAATATGGTGCTCAGTATGGGGGAGAAACAGGTTGTACATTTTAAAAGCCATCTTTAAGCTCCTGGAGGCCAGAGCTTACAACTCTTTTTAATCTGTCTAACACCGCCGACATATTAGGCTCGATGCTCTCCAATAATGATGACGAGTGGAGAATATATTTTCAGTAGCACTGGACATTCTTTCTATTTAAAACTTCCAGGTGTATTTACAGAAGATGCCACCTTTACACCTAGGTGGTGTGTGTCTTTTTATTTCCTTCAGGGCTTGAACTCTTACCCCTCCCATCACGTTTCTCTAGTAGTCTTTTGATTTGATTAAATATTACCAAAATTTCAGCATCCAAGAATTATAAGAAAAATCTAAATTAATATACCTTACAATCTTTCCCTAAAGCACTTCCACACACATTTTCTCACGTGGATACTGCAATGTGATAATGCAACACTTTATATGAGTAACTAAGGATAAAGGCCTACAGGTAGAAAATGAAAGCAAAAATGCAAAAGTTTTGGCATTAAAAAAAAAAATGCCTCCACTCTATTCACACACAAAAGGGAGAATGAGATTCCACCTGCTGACTTTCCCTTCCTGCCTGCACAGCACTAGGGCTGATGTCGGAACAAGCTGGGAGAGAGAGAGAGATGACAATTTCACCTCTTGGCAAAGCTCAGCTTGCTGAACCCACTTGCTTTCTGCTGGCTGTTGATTCAGCAGAAACTACTGCTGCAGAATTCATAATGGTGATTTTTAAAGGCCCCACTGATCGCGTTACTTGGCCCACGTGTCAACCTCATTCGCTCGCCGCCGGAACACTATTTCCCCAGCCACCTTTTTATTTCTTGCTAATGCACTTCCAAGGGGAGAGGGGCTCGCCCTTTTGCAAAGGGCCTTTTGGGGTTTCGATTGTTTAAGCAGGTAACCCGGTCGGCCGCAGAGATGAATGAGCAGGAAATGAAACCATGCCCTCCCTGCAGCCACTGAGAGACACAACATCATTCCGCTCAGGGAGGGGTGGACCAAGGTGCTCCTGGGCCCCTCCCTTCTTGTCTCCCCCCAAGACCCCTGCAAACATCTTGAGGGAGGGGTCACCAGCCTTCCTGGGGTCATCTTTCCGACCGGGAGCCCCACCCTGAAAAGCCTAATCCCCGAGGGCCATTTTAACTCCTGCGGACGCCGGGTCCACCTGCTGCTGAACGCCGGGCTCGCCTCGCGGAGCCCGGATGGCTGTGGGGCGCACTGGCGGC
>NW_007754457.1:7786-7988 GCF_000696425.1 Galeopterus variegatus
GATCAAGTAAAGAGAGAGGTTGATTCCCACATATCAGAAAGATTTTAGAAAACTCTTTGCTATAAACTCATGCCTCATTTTTTGCTATGTAAACCCAGATATTCTATTCAGAATCGCAATTTACAAAAATGGGATAAAATAGGAACAAAGGTAGTATGCAGGGCCGTGAAAGCAAGAAGGAATGTCATTTTTAACTGACTTC
>NW_007754458.1:0-6689 GCF_000696425.1 Galeopterus variegatus
GACCGGTTCCCGCTCACTGGCTGAGCAAGGTGCGGGAGCAATACCGAGGGTTGCGATCCCGTTGCCGGTCCCGGTCCGGTACGGGCGCGACACTGAGGGTTGCGATCTGTTGCCAGTCACGAAAAAAGACAAAAAGGAAAAAAACAAAACAAACAAACAAACAAACTCTGCCCTATAGCTTTCCTTTCACAATGAAAAAAACTTTGTTCTTCCTAAGAGGAATTACATAGTCCCCAAGTACAGAAAAGTCTGCTATATTTTTCTTTCTTTTAAAATAGCAATATTTCCTCGAAGCCACAAATATTGTATGAGCTTTCTTTTAACTAGGAGTGATGCAGAGAGATTGATACAGACAGGTGAATACAGCATTCTAGGGAGCCCAAATCTGGACTCCTTCACACATTTTCAGAACTCCAGAGGAATCCTCCACATGGGCTGCTCATTAGAATCACCTGAGGAGCTTTTAAAAATCCCAATGCTCAGGCCCCATGCCAGACCTATAAATCAGAATCTCTGGGGCTGAGACCCAGGCATCAGTAGTTTTAAAAGCTCTCCCAGGTGACCCCCATATGCGTCCAAAGTCGAGAATGGCTGGGATACTTAGAAGCTTGGCTTGTTAGTGGCCAAGAGTGATCTTGTCAACAGCACTTCAAAAACTATTCCAAAAGTAATTGAGGGGATGTGGAAGTTAGAGAAGCTTTGCCCATCCATGTTCTTTAACAAGAGTAGATGTTATTTCTTAAAGAACAGCTCCTCGTCTATGGGTTTCATAATGTAAATGAATAAGAATTAAGCAAGACATGAAAGACAGGTGGCGGAGGTTTGGGGCTAGATGGTGGGGAGAGAGGGAGGTTTGTTTTTAACTGATTCTGTTTTCCTTAATCATCTTTATAATAGCAACTTTATAATGGCATTTGAATAAATACCCTGTTGTTATATTTTGCTATTTTTGAAGAGAGCAAAAATCATCTGATTTTAGATATCAGTTCTAGAAAAGAGGCCATCTCTATCAACTTGCCACTTATTTTGCTTTGTAATATATGGAAATAATAGAATTTTAGTGTGGGGATAAGCTTCCATGATAATGAAATTCAACATTTCCATTTAACACATGGACAAAGTAAGTAACTTTGCCCAAATTCATGCAAGTTAAAAATAGCAATGGAATTAGAACCAGACTTGTTGTCTTTAGTATTGTGTTTTATAACATATACCCTTACTTTAAAATGACTTTTTCTTACTATCCTTTTTCTCTTTCTAAAACTTGAGCAATCTGTGCAAATACCTAGTGAGTTAAAGTCCTCTAAGAATATCTCCCAACCCTTGATTAACAATTTCCCTTTATGATTGTTATATAGAAATAGAAAAAAAAGTAAAAAGACTGGCAAGAATAATGTATCACAAGGTCTTATTCTCACCAGCTGTATAAAAAAGTATTAATTAAATCATTATGAAGCAAAGTTATTCTCACATTTCATTATGAACATGAAACAAAAAATAATGTTAAAAAGGGGAAGAATGTGCTTGAGTCAATTATTACTGAATTCAATTTTCTTGTCAGTCAATGTTTGTTTCAGAACTGAGAAGATATCCAGAGAAGCTGAGGCCCAATATCCACAAATGGTTGAATCGTTGATATTCTATTGGAATAAGCTTGAAACGGAGGGGAGGTTTTTGCTGAGGGTTTTTTTTTTTGTATGTAGTATATGAATCAAAATTTTTAGTCAATTGGCCTGACTAATAAAAGAAGAAATGGTATTGTGAGAGATGCTAGACTAACAAGAGTAAACAAGGGGAAGATCGTGGCAGAACAGAACTGGGATTAATGTTCTGTAATATGGTTTTGGATCAAGAGTATCTACATTTTTTTTTTTTTTTGGTCCTTTTTTTGAGACCGGCCACACCGCGCTCAGCCAGTGAGCGCTGTGAGCGCAACGGTCATCCCTATATAAGATCCGAACCGCGGCGGGAGCGCTGCTGGGCTCCCAGCGCCGCACTCTCCCCAGTGCGCCATGGGCTCGGCCCAAGAGTATCTACATTTAATAGTTCCACAACTTTGGACAAATTGCTTACCTCTCTGCACCTCAGTTTTCTCCTCTGTAAAATGGGGATAAATTAAGCCTCACTTTATCAGAGTTAATGTGATGTTCAAATGAGTTTATATCTAAAAATCTATCCATTTATATCTATATCTGTTTATCTAATGAACTTACAGCAATGCTTACTAAGCACTCAATATTAGCAATTATTTTAGGGCAATACATTTGTGGTTGGATAGAATGATGCAGGATCTATTTTTTAATAAATTATTTAATAATATGAACAAGTGATCTTTTTCATATCAATAAAAAGTTCATAATGTAGGTAATAGAATGTGATATGTATGAGCTTACTTCAAAAAGTTTATGGAAAATAGAATTAAGAGATAATACAAATCTTTCCATGTACTTTTTGACGTACTTTGTATTGTATATTGTTTGAGATTAAGATGTGACAGACTGTTGCAGTTACTATTTCACTGCAGCCTAATGTTCAAGTTGTTGCTTCACATTTAAAATAGTACTTGGGTCTCTCTGATCTCTCTCTCTCTCTCTCCTTCCTCAAGACCTTCACTTTGGAAATGAAGAATTCATACATAGGAATACATTTATTGTCCACAAGGAATCATACGGAATAAGATGCCAGGACCATTCAAGGTTTGTACATAATCTCCCACTATAGCCAGTCAGCCAGGAAATGTGAGAAAAACTTCACTTGAAAAAGAGACCAAATAAATAAATAAAACAAAACAAAGTGAAAAATAATTTTTTTAAAATTGGTAAAAACAAAATTATTCAGAGAAAATAAAAATTAATAAAAATTATGATTAATAACTTGAGAGATGAAAAGATATGCAAACATCAAATATGAAGAGAATACTATTAAAGAATAACATGAATATTTAAGATACAAAAAAAATCCTTGGTGATATTAAAAATAAAAGCATAGCAAAAAAAGAAAGACTTAATAGTAAGCTTTGAAGCTAGAGAAGAGTATTCATATATATCCCATATAGTAGAGCAAAAATATAAAAATAAGAAATAACAAAAGAATATGAGGAAATCAGCCCACATGGGTCTATATTCAAATACCAGGCATTCCAGATAGAAAGAACAGGGAAGATGGGAGAAGAAAATTATCAATGAAAGAATTTAAGGGAACTCCCAAAGACAGAGAAACATAAATTTACAGATTGCAAAAGGCCACGAGGTGCCTCAAAGCACCCCATCATGAAAATTTCAGAGGAACAAAATTAAGTCTCTACAAACCTCCATAAAGAAACAAAAAACAAAAACTAAAACTAAACAAACAACAATCAAAAAGAATATAAATAGATAATCTTGAATTTAAATAGATACAGAGTTCTCAACAGCAACCCTGAAAGCTTAGAAGACAATGGTACCAATGCCTCCTAATTCTAAAGGACAACTATTTCCAATCTAAACTACGATGTAGTCAGACACTGTCAATGAATTGCTAGTGTAGAACAAAAAAATATGGAGACATGAAAGGTGAAAAAACTCACCTTCTAGTTAAAGTTTTTCAAGAGGCTGCTGCAGGAGGTGCTCTACGGAAACAAGGGAATGAACCGTGAAATACTTCATTAGAAATAGAAAGCCGTGATATACAGAAAACAGGAAATGCGTGAGAAAGGTGAAAGGAATGCCCAGGAGGGCTTAGAAGGGAAATGAAAATCAGGCATCAAATGAATCAGGAGGCATGAATCAGGAGATGAAAGTCAACCACTCAGACTAGAGACAGTCAATAGGTTGTGGAAGAGATTCTCCAAGAAGCAGAAAATGGAAAAAAATAAAAATAAAAAAAAGTCTGATACATCAGACAACTGGAGAGTAGATTCCGACAACTGGCAAGGAGTTTGTGATAAATAGAAAGGTAAGCCAATTTTTGACAAAACAAAAAACTAGACAATTAGGAACTCCAAGAAATATGAAAAGTGTAGGGAATTAACATTCCATTCTGAATTAAGAAGTAACAACAGGCATGTATATTTATTTTGTAGAGCTCCAGAAGTAAATGCCAAAAGGATTAGCTAACAAAATTGAAAACGGTTAATGTGGAGATGGGAAATGAGGAAGAGAATGCCAGTATACCACATGTGTGTGCGTGTGTGTGTGTAGCAAGCCTTGATCAAATCTTGTAGAACTTTATCCATGTGAATTCATTCTTTCACATATAACTCTGATAAAAAGTAAATAAATAAATAAATAAAAATGAAATAATAATAAACAACTTATGGCTATTGAAATCTTCCAGGCAAGATATCCTGTTGGATTGGCTAGAGTCGCGATCTCTGCAGAGATGATGGAGGATGGGTGGGTCTGATATGGAGGATGAGCAACACTGAGTTGTTCAAGACAACATTTAGGTATCTTCATGAGCAACAGTGTGATTAAGAACACCAGAAGAAGAAGTTCACAAGTTCTTTTTCATAAATACTTAGCAGGAGATGACATGACTAAATTAATCTCCATAAAAGGTTCTGATACTCAAAGCAAAATCTAGGCTGGAAACAAAAACCAGGAGTCCAGGGAAGTGATGTAACTCATTAATTATGACTTCAGCATCTGGAACAGTACACATGTACGATCACTTACCAGAAATATCAGCAAATAAAGAAAACACTCTTTCCGTTAGCTGTTTACGAACACATCTGGTCTCCGTCCCTTTTTTCCTCTTCCACTCACATTCTACCTGGTCTTTCTAAACCTCTGGCCTCTTCTCCAGGGCTCAGTTGTTTGTGGTCCTCAAAGTCATAAAAAATGGCAATTCATGCAACATCATGAAACAGTCATACTGCCTGCTCTACAAGAGGACATTTATGTCTCTAAACTTCTTCAGCCTGATTTACCCTTATGCCCCTGATGCATTATGGGCTTAATAAAGTCTCTTATCTCTTTTACTGTTTTACTCAACTCCCTCCCCACCAGTAGCAAGGACACACACACACACACACACACACACACACACACACAGCTTGTGGGATGGGATAATGGGGACTATCTTTCTGTATTACATGACACTAAAGCCTACAAGTTAATCTGGGATGAGAATTTACATTGATAATAGAAAAGGGTACAAAACAAGTCCTGAAAAACTCCATTTAAATTTTGGATGAAGAAGCAGAAAAATTGTGAAAAGTGGCCAAAGAAAGAAAGAAGAAAAGCCATGAAGATTTACTGTTAATGAAGCCAGCGTAAGAGAGTTTCCGGGAAGAAGAAGTCAACTATTTGGAAAGTTTATGAGAGGCTACTTTATTTTTATTTTTATATTTTTTATTGTTTATACATATTCATGGGGCAAGAGCTGATCATCAGCACCTGTACGCAAGATGTGGTGAGTAAATCAATGCTATCAGCATGCCCACCACCTCAAATTGCAACTATCCCCCGTGTTTCCCACCCCAGTGCCCCTCTCCCACCCCTCCCCCTGCCCCAGCGACCCTAGGTCTATTCTCTCCCTCTGCTAATTCAATACACCTCTGTGGTCTTTCTTTCCTTCCTTCTTCCTCTTTTAGCTCCCACTTATGAGTGAGGATGTGGTATTTTTCCCTCTGTGCCAGGCTTATTTCACTTAACGTAATTTTCTCCGAATTCATCCATGTTGTTGCAAATGGCAGAATTTTATTCCTTTTACGGTTGAGTAGTGTTCCATTGTGTATATATACCACATTTTCCTCATCCAGTCATCTGTCGATGGACATTTAAGTTGGTTCCATATCTTGGCTATTGTAAATAGAGCTGCGATGAACATGGGAGTGCAAGTATCCCTTCGACATGATGATTTCCACTCCCTTGGGTATGAACCCAGAAGTGAGATTGCTGGATCACATGGTGGATCTATCCATAGTTGTTTGAGAAACCTTGATACTGTTTTCCGTAGTGGCTGTACCCATTTACAGTCCCACCAATAGTGTAGAACAGTTCCCTTTGCTCTACATATTCAACAGCATTTGTTATTCTCAGTCTTTTTGATAATAGCTAGTCTGACTGGGGTGAAATGATATCTTAATGTGGTTTTGATTTGCATTTTCGTGTTGATTAGTGATGTTGAGCATTTTCTCAAGTACCTGTTGGACATTTGTATGTCTTCCTTCAAAAAATGTTTGTTCAGCATTTTTGCCCATTTTTAATTGGGTTATTTGTTTTTTTACCATCTAGCTGTTTGGGTTCCTTGTATATTCTGGAAATTAATCCCTTGTCCGATGTATAGTTTGCAAGTATTTTCTTGATGGGAGGCTATTTTAAAAGTGTATTACCAAGAAGGTACATTAGATTTGACAAAATTGTGGTAATTGGTGATTTTCTAGTGCAAGTTCAGTGGAGTGATAGAAGCACTGGTGAGTTCAAAGCTCAGCATATCCTGGAGTCATGGTTAGTATTTTGTTTAAAATAAGAAGTGATAACCCTTACATTTGGGTTTCCCCCCTTTTGGAATTGAAGATAAATAGCTTAAACTGTGCCTCCATTTTATATACACACACATATAGGCACACAAGCACAGTGGCCAATAAATATAGTAAGTGCAATTTTAGTTTAAGAATTACAGAGCAATATATTTTAATGTAAGAAAAAAAAATAAAACATTACTTAAATTGCAGTATCTTACTATTTACTAAGTCCCTACTTTAT
>NW_007754458.1:7786-7987 GCF_000696425.1 Galeopterus variegatus
TAAAAAATCAATTTATGGAGCTGAAGGAAGCCCCACCACACAGCAGAAACAAGAGCACTCCAAAAACATAACTTCCATGTGGGTGGTCCATCAAAGACACTGCCACAGCCACAGCCATTGCAAAAGCTGCTCTTTGCCACAGCAGCAGCCACAGCCACCATGCAGGCAGCTTGCAAGGCACTCAACCACACTGACACAAGG
>NW_007754459.1:0-397 GCF_000696425.1 Galeopterus variegatus
AACTGTCTGAGTAATACCAAATTAAGATTATTACTAATTAGTGATTATTACAAAGTGATTATTACTAATCAGTCAAAACCTGTTCAAAATACCCCTTCCCCCATCCCATGTTTCACACTGCTACACTGATGTCACATAAGCATGACCATCTGTAAAATTTTTCTTTGGATGAAGTGTGGTGGATCCATTTTGAAAACCCTTGTTTCTTGACAAGGAAAGAGAAAACATTTATTGAGCTTTGAATGGTCTGGTTCAGAGGAGTGTTCACTGCTGATGGAACCTTTCCACAGTCCTTCCTCAGTGATAACCCATGCAATGAAACTCAACTGAACAACAAATTATATTGACTATATCATTATAGAATATATGCATCTCCTTTCTTGATTCTCTTGGTGGA
>NW_007754459.1:5878-7987 GCF_000696425.1 Galeopterus variegatus
GGGAGCGCCGCCGCGCTTCCCAAGCGGCGCACTATCCAGTGCGCCACCCGGGCCGGCCCTATATTAGTCTTTTTAATTCCCAGAACTATTCCATGAAATAGCTATCTCCATATTACGAATAAGAAAAATTTCATGTGTCAAAGCTCTCCCAGATGACCCTCTCCACCTTATCTCCACCCTCAGCACTGTATCTTGTACTAACCTTTATTGTAGCACTTTTCATACTGGGAAATGAGTGGAAGTTATTGTGGTTAACAGCATGAGCTGTGTCCTCAGAAAAACACAGATTCAGAACCCAGCCCTGTCACTCACAAGCTGTATGGTTTGGACGTAATCTCTCTAAGCTTTAGTTTCCTCATATTCTTGCAGTGTGCCTAGGCAGAGGGAGGCCAATAGTAGGGGTTTAATAAATGCTCATTGAATGAATGATGGGTGGATGGAGAGATGGAAGGATAGATGGATGAATGAATAATCTTCTGCATCCCAGAACAACATTCCTTCTAATAAAGTTCCAATTGTCTCTATCATTTTCCTCTTTCTGGAACAGAATAAGTTTCTGTGAGATACCAGACTATGTCCAATTACCTGCTTATTTATAACGTAGGGCATATGTGTACATAGATATCCAAGACAAGAACAATAAAAATGGTTGTTTCCTTATCACTTCCTCTTCATGAAGTATCCAAACAGGACTCTCTGCAATGCCTCATTTAAGAAATGACAGTGTAAGATGCAGAGTGAGCTGGAAAAATCCTCTTCTTATTAGTCATATGACATTAAAAATATTCCTTGACCTTTCTAAGCATTAGTTTCCTCACTTATAAAACTGAAGCATAATAGTAATTACATGTGTTTCACAGTGTTGTTGTGATATGTCAATGAGATAACGTGTATTAAAAGGGACACTGCGTAAAGGTAAAAGAAAAAAATTTTCTTTAAAGAGGAAGGAGGTTGCCTCTCCACCATCCCCTCTTTAGTGTGTCTTCTTGAAAACATATAGGCCTGATAAAAGGCCTAAACTTTTGATTTTCTAATCCTAAATCAGGGACTTCTAATCCTTCAAGTGTAAATGTGTACCTCCAGAATTAGCTCAGGGTATCTGATAACCACAGTTGTATCCATTTATCTGTCAAGGAGATAGAGAAGTTGTAATTGTTCTTTCTTCTGCTTTATTATATAAATGTGTGTAAAATTCTGTCCAGACTTTGTAGTAACTCTTGAGTCACCTCACACATGTACTACATAATAAATTACATTCTCTTTCTTCTATATAGGTACAGAGGGGTCTTTTGGGGCAGAATGTTTTTATTTCCCCAACAATTAAAAACTCTAAAGTACCAAAAAACTGTTAATTGTTGAGGTTGTCATTATAATTATTATCATTATTATCATTTCAGGACTACAGTAATAAAAAATGTATGCCAATTATTCAGATTAAAAAAAATAATCAAATTCTTTCGTCCCTAACTAATAATTGGATAATTCATACAAAAGAAGTTTTCCTACAAATTCAGCTGAATATATGCTTTTTTCCTTTGCACTGAATTTATTTGTATCATAATTTAATGCCAAGAGTGAAGTATAAATATTCTCAGTTAAAAATTATTAAATTTCAGAACTGCCAGACTCCAATAATGACAGATAAGCATTTTTTAGTCATACTAAAAAGTTGCTACACTTCAAACAGAAAATACATGTCAAGTTTTCACATACTCTAATTGATACATACAAATCTTAAAGAGGAAACAGAATATAGAATGGTCCAGCAAGAGCAAAAGATGCTTTGAAATTTCACGCAATAATGTGAACTAAAGCAAACTACCTTTTGAGTAAGTTAGCTATTAAATCAAATGCAGTGTTTACTTTTTAGAACTTGAAAGCTAACCTTAACATGTCTAAAATCAAGTTCACTGCTGCCTCCCATTACCACCCCTGTCCTCTTCACAAATCCCTTCTTCCCACAATGTATTGACTTTCTCTATGTCTAATAATGGCCCCCATGCATTCCCAGGCTTGAAGTTTCTTTCTTTAATGCTATGCAATCACTCGTCAAGTCTATCTTCTGTGCTTACTTTATCCCACTGCCTACCACAAGATATAATTTTCTAT
>NW_007754460.1:0-917 GCF_000696425.1 Galeopterus variegatus
AAAAAAATCTGAGAGAACTTTTATTTCTTGAAGTTTTTGAAAAATAATAATAAAAAACAGAATAGGTAAAATGCAACACGCTTATAAGTAAAAGAAAGAAAGTTGAAACATGTATTCAAAATAATTGCTAAAGCCTATCACAAAAACTTACAAAGTCAATTTTGGAAATAAATGCATGCATTCGTGTCTTTCATGAGTTCTCCACTACAGCACACAATTAATGGAAGGAGGAGGATGGGCTGCTTTTTCCCCCACACAGAAGTTCCTCCTGCTTTTGAACAGTAACATCAGTCCTCTGGGAACCTGCCTGAACAGTATTGGTGCAGTGTCAGGGGTCAGTCTTCGGGAGACCCCGAGACTGACAGAATAGCAGAGGGGCTGGCATTCTTACCCTGGGGCTCCTGTCCACACTTCCTGCTGCTGGAAGCATCTGGCACAGGTCTCACCTGCTCCTGCAACATCCGGCGTGACGTGTATACCCATGTTGCCATGGAATAAAGCAAAATTTTACAAAGCCGGGATTAAGTAAGATTCTCCTAGGATCCATCAGCTTTGCACATTTCTTTTTCTTTTCTCCACCCCTTTTCCTTTCTTCAACAATGCAAAAAAATCCAACAGCTCATCTATGATTCTGTGTATAGATAGAAACAGCAGGGCAGGAGAACATCCAAGCCCTAGCACATGTGATGTCTTCCTGCACATTTGCATATTTGATTCCAAAATCTGCTCTACCTGTGAATTATGATGTAAACTGGAGGACTAGAAGACTGTAAACATTCGCCTGCGTGCTCCACAGTGGACTCATCTGTGGAAGGAGACCCCTGAGCTGGAGAAGTGCAAGCACCCCTTCCAACTCCAGCAGCATATCACTTCTCTAAAGGCTGACACTTTTATGTATGTGCACATGTATGTGTGTG
>NW_007754460.1:2817-3076 GCF_000696425.1 Galeopterus variegatus
GAAAGTCTCAAACTGCTCTACAAGAAGACCTGAGTCTCATGACTTCCCTCTGAAGATACAGCGGCCAACAGAAGAGAATGCTGTTCCCAAAGGGCCCAGCAGCTCAACAGAGCAAGCAAGACCTCTCTGCTCCCTGCGGCTCTGCCCAGCCGCCACCCTCCTCCTGGCCCTGACACTTGGTTTTCCTGCATTTCTAGCGTCCGCGTGAATGGGCCTTCCTTCTCAAGTCCTCCCCTCTCCACTCCAAGCTTTACGCAAG
>NW_007754460.1:7530-7987 GCF_000696425.1 Galeopterus variegatus
AAAAAAAAAAGCCGCTTACTAAGCTGTCCCAAGTGCCTTCAGCTCTGCTGCACATATCAAAAGTGTGTTCGTGGGGAGGAGAAGAGAAAAACAAAACTCTCGCTTTTGTCTGGAGAAATATGGTCTGTGTCCCTAGTCCCCACCTTCTGGGGATGCTCGGTCTCCTCCCTGGTTGTGTTCACAGCCAGTAAAATGTTTACAATATGATTCACTGTGTCATGATCTCAAGCCATTTTTTGTTCCTTTTGCAACTGGATCCTTTTAATAAAGATTCTCAAAACTGGGAAACTGTCAGTTTGTAATGACTTTTCAGCTCTTGCTTGTACTTTTAATCTTAACACATAACTGGTCTTTTAAAGGATACCACTGTAGTCACCCAGATACTTCTAGGGGGTAAATTACTCCTCCAGAATAAGATAGAGCTTTTGAAGGTGCATTAACTCCTTAGAATCCCCAG
>NW_007754461.1:0-846 GCF_000696425.1 Galeopterus variegatus
CTTGAGGGACACTTACCATATGCCAAGGCACTTAGGGCAAAGACCTAACCCTTGCTCTTAAGTAGTTACAATCCAGTAGGAACTGGAAGTCATAGCAAAGGAAGTAAAATGAAATCTATAGTGCGGTAGGAGCTCAGAGTGGGGGCACTTACAGATGCGGGATCAAGGTACCTTCCTTTCCCACACACCAGTACATGACTGTGGAATTAAATTGAAACAGTGTTTCTATGTGTGTAGTATTAGAGGATCTTAATTTCAGTNAGCTTAAAATTTAAAGTCTTAAAAGGAAAGTTCTTTGTTCATAAATTGAAAAATGACCCATCTATAAGAGTTGATTGAGCCAAATATTAGGGAAGTGTTGTTGGCAGATGTCAACTCTGCTATAAGATATTAGAACCACAAATGTTAAAAAGTTGAGCATTTGTAAGTGGAAGTATCCTAGCTAGCAAATTTATAAATAGAATAATATCTTGTCTTTAATTTTATGGTTTCAAAGAGTGGTAGAAGTCTGAAACCCTAGCTTCAGATTTCCTGTCTCATAATGTGTATTCCTACATGTTTCTGAATCCAAAAAAATTTTTTGTGTCCTGAATTTGTGTCCTGAATCCAAAAAAATATTTTTTTTTCTTCCTTTTTGTCTTTTCTCGTGACCGGCATCGGGATCGCAACCCTTGGTGTCGCACCCACACAGTGCTCAGCCAGTGAGTGGACCGGTCTCTATATGGGATCCGAACCCTCAGCGGGAGCGCCGCCCTGCTTCCAAGCACCACACTCAACCGAGTGCGCCACCGGGCCAGCCCCCCAAAAATATTTTTAAATCCACAATAATCCATAATAATTGCTAAG
>NW_007754461.1:2520-3383 GCF_000696425.1 Galeopterus variegatus
TCAGTCACAGGGGGCTTCAGGGCTTCAAGTTCTTTCCTCAGGGCTGGCGGGGAGGGGAAAGGAGCGTGAGGATTGCTTGGGGATTTTCAGAGCCTCGGCACTTCCCTTCTTCACTTAGAGCCAACTTTACCTTTTCTCCAAGGAAGACAGCTGAGCACCCCATTTAGAAACAAATCCATTCTAAAGTCCAGGTCTATGGGTGGTGCACAGTCCTCTTCATCAGACCAGGTGCTGTTCTTCAAGGTTCAGTGATCCCTCAATGAAACGCAAGTTATCTTTCTGTACAAGTCCCCACTTCCAGCCAATATAGAATGGTTCACCATAACTACAGTGAAACTTGCATGTGGTCAAGGGAGGAGGGCAAGGCATACATAAGCTGCTGGGCCATGCTAGGTCAAGTCCAATTCTTGCTGAATAGAAACTTTGCAAGCTTCTACTTTAAGGGAAGGGCAAGATTTCTCCTTGGGCCTCCTTTCTGATCTCAGGGAGGACTCTCCTGCTCGATGCACTCTGAGGTACTGGTTCCATCTTCCAGACGGCCATCGTCACCCTTGGCCGCATCTGAAAGGGAATGGGGATAATTTCATCCCTGAGAACTTCACAGCTTTCTTCAGTTCGATTCCTGCTCGTGGAATATTGGTGATTTCAGAGTCTCAAACAAACATTTTTCCCCTTCTATTATTATTTTTATTCTTGTTTCATGGTTTCTTTGGCAAAGCAATTTTCTTACAGACTTTGCAGACTTCTGATTTATTTCTCTTTGGTCTCATGTGGTAGTTGCCATACTCAAATTTCTGTCATAAGACGTGATTCTCCAGTATGATTTATTCTTATTTTTTTGCTTCTTTGATGTGAGGCTTCAT
>NW_007754461.1:5271-5869 GCF_000696425.1 Galeopterus variegatus
AAGCCACCAGTCTCCTTCCATGATAACCCATTAATCCACAGAAGGATTAGTCTATTTATGAGGGCGTAGTCCTCATGGCCCAATTACCTCATCAAGGCCCCACCTTTCAAATACCATATTGGACAGGAAGCTTCACTATGAGCTAGGAAGGACATTCAACACTCCCAAAAGGTCTCCCTTTCTACATTTTGTATCAATTGAAGAATATCATTTACATGGCCCCAAAGATACAGGCCAAAATGTAAGNGATGTTGAAGTAAGTGTTTTTAGGGTCTGGGACTGGCTGTGGAACACACCATTTATGTCCACATTTCATTGGCAGACTGGGTTACACGTGTCCACAATTCAGTCTTCTTGTGGGTCTAGGGGAAATAGACAGGTTTGATGAATATGTGGCATGGTCTCAATCCAGTTGTATCCGTCCATTTTCTGTCACTAATAATAGAACACCTGAAATAGGGTATTTAATAAAGAAATGGAATTTATTTCTTACAGTTTTGGTGGGTGGGAAGTCCAAGGTCCAGGGGTCCCATGTGCCGAGGGCCTTCTTCTTGGTGGGGACTTTCTGAAGAGTCTCGAGGCAGTGCAGGGTATCACA
>NW_007754461.1:7394-7987 GCF_000696425.1 Galeopterus variegatus
ACAGGTCTCCGTGCAGGCATTCAGGGACCCAGGCTCTTTCAGTATTATGGCTCTGTTATCACTGCGCACATGCACACACATCCACACACCACACACACGCATGTGTGCACATGCTGCATAGGCAAGTACACGTGTACACACTGCACACACATGCATGCACACACTGCACACACATATACATGTGGGCACATGAACACACCACACACAAGTGCACATGTGCATGCACACACGGTACACACATGCACACTGTACATACATGTACACACACATGAACAGACATGCACACACCACACACACATGCCCATGTGTGCACACACACACAGCCTGCAGAACAGGCCTCAGCGAGTGGACTGCTGGCGTGAAGGCAGGGCTGAACCAGCTGAAGCAATTGGGGAAACATCCTCAAGGAAGAGGTACAGAAAAGAAAGGAGGAGGCCTGAGGCCACCCCTGCTACCAGGAGGGCAGGTCCTACAGATGGCCAGGGCCAAGAGGAATGCCAGACAGGCCATGCCTGGGCCAGGGTGGGGGTGAGGGCATTTCCCCAGAGGTGTCCAAGGTGTTCCCTGTTGGGGTGGGTGAGCAGCAACAGTGG
>NW_007754462.1:0-2215 GCF_000696425.1 Galeopterus variegatus
TCTGTTGTTCCCCTGAAATTACTTAATCACCTTTTATCTGTTGATGTGTGTGTGTGTGTGTATATGATTTCTTGTCTCCATTGACATATACATATATATAATTTCTTGTTTCAGTTGTCATATATGTCTATTTTTATGCCAATACCAAACTCTCTTGATTAACGTAGCTTTAAAGTAAATCATAAAATCAAGAACAGCAAGTCCTCAAAATTGAACTTCGATTTTCAAAATTATTTTGACATTTCTATGGACTTTGCTGGTCCATGTAAATTTATCTTGTCAGTTTTTATAGGAAAGCCTATAGGGAATTAAGTTGGGATTGAATTTAATGCATTGGTCAATTTGTAATGAAATGAATGATATCTTAAAATAGCTTAATCTTGTCTTTAAGTGAAAACTTAGAGTACATGAAAGAAGCAAATAGAATTGTGCAATTTGTTATATGTTCTACTATAGTTTTAAAACAAATTTATTGAAATATATAAAAAATAAACTACATTTGCGTTAAGTAAAAAGTTCTATGTATATTATATATGCATCAAATGATTTAAATCTTTTTTTTTTTAATTTCTGTCAGCAATACTAGGTAGTTTGTGTGAACAGGACTTACACTTATTTCATAAAATTACATGGTTTTTATTCTTTTGGAAGTGTCGTTTCTTTATATTTATTCATTGCACAAATATCAAAATAAAATTGACATCTCTATTGACTTGTATTGTGCAAAATGATAACATTAATTATTAATTCTGGTAGTTTTTATATTAAATCCTTAGAGATTTTTGTGTATATTCTTATGTAATGTGTAAATGAAGACAGTTTTCTTTCTTTCTAATTTTTATGCTTTTTAATTATGTATTTTTTTGCTGTATAACTTTGTCTAGTACCTCAAATACATAGCTGAATAAAAATGGAAAGAACAAACATCTTGCCTTATTTCCAGTCTGAAGAAGGAAGCAATATTCCAACATTAAGATAGTAAACATAAAGTTTTTGTAGCTGCCCTTTAACAGATTTTAAAAGTTAAGTTCTATTCTCAATATGCTGATAATTTCTATTACAAATAGTACTGAGTTTTGTTAAATACTTTTTATGTATCTATTAAGGTCAATTTAATTAATTAATTTTCAAATTTTGAAACAACCTTGAAATTCTGGACTAACCCCTCTTGGGCATGATATATTATTTATTTTACTCATTTCCTAAATTTAATTTTCTAAATATTTTGTTACAAATTTTTTCATTTCTGATTCTGTACTATGTTGGACTTTCTTTTCTGTACTGTCTTTGTTTTTATTGTCAGGGTAAGATTGACTTTAAAAATATCTTAAGAATGTTAGCTCATCTTCTATTTTTTAAAAGAATAGGTATGGGATTGAAAATATGTCTACCTTAAATTGATAGAATTCACCTGTTAAATCATCTGTGCTTGAGAAAATCATTGTGGAAACATATTAACTACAGTTAATTTTTTTTCTTAGAAATACATATTTTTTTATATTTTTCTTCACTAATTTGGGTAATGTTTTTCAAAAGAGTTGTTTATGCTATCTAATTTGTCAAATATTCTGGATAATATTGATTCATATTTTTATCCTTTTAAAGCCTGTTTGATTGCTATTAATGCCTCTTTATTTTTCCTGGTGTTGATAAATTACATCTTATCTTGAGTTTATCTTTCTTATTCTCACTAGAAGATTGCTATGGCTTTCTGATTAATTGACAATTTTATAATTATGAGATGTCCCCATCTGTCTCCCCAAAAAGCATAATTTGCTTTATGTTAAAGAAGCCATTTAGGCTTTATTTTTATGAGTACATGCCTGATGTATCTTGTTTCATTCTTTTACTTTTCACCTATCTTTTTTTGTTGAATAAAGTGCATTTTCTATACAGATAATATAATTGATTTTCTAAAAAAATATGGTCTGACAATTTCTGCCTTATAGTTGGTGTGTTTAACCTACATATATTTAATGCAGTTACCAACATGGTTGGATTTAACCCATCAATCTGATATTTGTTTTGTGTTTGTACCATTTTTTCTCTTTCTCTCTTTCTCTGTCTCCTGGGTTAACTGACATTTAGAACAATAATCAATTTTTTCTCAGTCACTTTGTCATTTTAATCATATTCTCCCCAAAATGCTGTTCCTGGTATTAGTCTCCTTTGATTTTGTACAATTTTTCCCAGGCAAACAGGAAGTCTCCCCATA
>NW_007754462.1:7655-7986 GCF_000696425.1 Galeopterus variegatus
AAAAAAAAAAAAGTACAAAATTTAGGAAGTTGTTTATGTCATAACGAATAAAGCAGGTTATCTGAATTGAATTCTCCCCTCTTCTATTTCATAGCTGTGCGACCTTGGCATGTTACCAAACTTCTGTACCTTAGTTTCTTATAGGGGGATAGACATTTTACTGAACTTAGTCTTGTAATAACATAAGAGATGTTAACATGTTTAAAACACTTAGAACAGCCATAGTAACCAAACAATAAATGTTAGTTGTATTCATCATCCATTAGAGTTCTGTTAAACTTTGCTCTCTGTCCATCTTACATAAACTCTGCTGTCCTGATGTTATCTTTAA
>NW_007754463.1:0-4086 GCF_000696425.1 Galeopterus variegatus
AAACAAATTAATTCACCCACATACACACACAAAAAAAAACCGGGGTGGGGGGAAGAAGATACAACAACTATAACTTTTTGAAGTTGTTACGACAAGCAAACGGAAAGGACATTCTTGGGGGGGAGGGGAGAGAGGGAGGAGGGAGGGAGGTGTCGGTGATGGGCCATAATAACCATATACATTGTATATTGACAAAATAAAAATGTAATGAAAATAAAAAAGAAATGTGGATGGTATTTGGATAGATAACGATGAGGGGAAATGAGATTTCTTTTGTAAGAATCATGAGCAAAAGGAAGGGAGAGAGGAAGGAAGTTTGGGGCATTTGGGAGGGAGATGTATCACAAAGGCCTAGTGCACTGGTTGCATCAAAGGTGGTAACAGCTGTCATTTACTCAGCACTCAACCCCATCCTTTAAGCTGTGATACACAGACAACTGATGATTTCTGAGTAGAGATGCAATCTGGTCAGAGCTATGCTTTCATCCAAAGATCTCTTTTGCAGCTTTTGTACCAGATTTAAATGGAGAGGACCCACAATAGGGCTTGGGAGAAGAGTTAATATACTATTGTAAGAACAAGATGGTAGATAAAAGGGGAATGAGAACCCAAAAGGAGGGTGATGATTTCACAGATACTGTAGAGTTCTAATTCACAGAATTGTGGAGTGAGAGAGAGAAGAGTGCAGGAATCAAAGATAAACCTGAGGTTCTGGTCTCTTCTGAATGACAGGCCAGTGATGCCTTTCACTGAAATTGGGAAGACAGCACGTTTGGGAAGACAGAATCTGGAGTGGAGCATGCTCATTTTTTTTTTTTTTCCTTTTTGTCTTCTTTCGTGTCCGGCAACGGATCGCAACCCTCAGTGTCGCGCCCGTACCGGACCGGGACCGGCAACGGGATCGCACCCCCCGGCGCTGCCCCCACACCTTGCTCAGCCAGTGAGCAGGAACCGGTCTGTATGTGGGATCTGAACCCTCGGTGGGAGCGCGGCTGCGCTCCCAAGTGGTGCACCGTAGCAGTGCGCCACCGGGCCGGCCCGGAGCATGCTCATTTTTATTGTTGGTAAAACCTCTAGAGGAGAAATTCATTAGGAAGTGGGACATTCAGGAGAGGCTAAGCCTGGGGTACATATTTGGGAACCATTTGTAGATGGGCAGTTATGAGACTGTGATTACAGATGAGATTATCAAACTGAAGCAATTACAGAAGAGGATAAAGAGTATATGCATAAAGAATGCTTTCGCTGGATAGGGAGAAGGATGCTGGAGAATGCAGAATGGAGGCATCAAAGTAGAAGACAGCCAAGAAGAATTATGAAAGTGCCAAGTTATGAAAATATACCAAGGAAATGCTGTTTGGATGATTAGAAGGTCCTTAAAATCCATAAAGGAGCTGGTTTAAGAACGTTGGAATAGGAGATCAGATTGCAAGGCACTGAGGAATATTTGGTATCAAAGAAAAAGATGGTATGGTAGCTCAAGAAGGTAATCAGTCAAGGAATTTTCTTTAGGATAGAGACTCCTTTAGAGGCGTGGTTAGAAGACATATTTTGTGGTTTGGTAATAGACAAAGTCGAATAACATAATGGATTTAATCAGAGTTGGGGAGTGGATGGATGGCATGGCAGAAATTTAAGAATATAGAAGTTCTAAGCTTCTTTGATGAGAACAGTGTTGTGATGGCTAATCACGAGATCTAGGATTGGATAGGAAGAGAAGTAATTCTTAAAAAGATGTAGTTTAAAAGAATTGAAAAAGATGCAGATCAAAGACACTCTAGGGATGAGAAGTAGATTCAGTAGGATCAAGAAGTAAAGAAATAAAAACTACAGCCTGTAGGTAGAGTCAGAGAGGACGTTTTCATAGCTTTTGAATTTGGAAGTAGAGAATTCCAGGTATGTTGGTGTGTGTTTAAAATAAAATTGAGATGCCAGATGCTAAATTGAAGAGCTTGAGAAACAAAGTTTGGGGAAGGATACAACATAAATGTTTAGGTTATTAAAAAACTATTATCAAAGAACAGTGACTGAGAAGGGATTGAGAGGAAGAACATAAGCCAAATATGAACAACACTGAGTCCAAAAGATTCCACAACGACCTGATTGCAGTGAATGAGTTTAGGTGTGGTTGCTTACAAGGTTTACAAAGCAATTAATGAAAGAAGGCTAGGTGAATAAAAATAATAACACAATTATTTTCTTTTAGTACTTTATGTTTGTAATACATCTGGGGATTAACTAGCTCAGGCTAGGTACTTCTGTATCTAGCTACATACTAGGTGCTAGGCTAGGTACTTCTGTGCCTGACTTCTGTGGTCAGTGTCAGATCTCACATTTGGTGCAGTAGAACTCTGGAAGGCTGGTATGACTGTTTCATTTTAACTTAGCCAGTTCTTTACAGACATATGTTCAGTGAATTGAAATTTAATATTACATCTTCAGAATTTAACACAGTTGTATTAGTCTGTTTTCTGTTGCTTATACTCTGGTAAAATGAAACTGAGTAATTTATAAGAAAATGAAATTTATTTCCTACAGTATTGGATGCTGGGAAGTCCACGATCCAGAACATATATCTGGTGAGGTCCTTCTTGGTGGGGACTCCCTACAGAATACCATGGCAACATAGGGTGTCACATAGCTAGAATGGCAAGAGCTCTTTCATGTGCTCTCCTTATGAAGCCACCACTTTGTATCCATGATAGCCCAGTAAACCATTAAACCATTAACCCATGAGTGGATTAATCTATTTACAAGGACAGAGTCCTCATGGTTCAATCACTTCTTAAAAGCCCCACCTTTAAAATACCATTATCAGGTTTCTTACCCTCTTAACACTGTTACGATGGGGATCCAGCTTTCAATACTTGAACTTCTGGGGACACATTTATCCCATAGCACTCTACCCTCGGCCTCTGAAATTCATGTCCTTCTCACATAGAAATACATTTATTCCATCCCCTAAATCTTGTTTCAACTCAAACGTCCAGAGTCTCATTTGTAAAATCAAACAAGTTATCTATTTCCAAGATACAATGGTGGGACAAGCATAAGGTACCTATTCCCACTCAGAAAGTGAGAATTAGGTCAAAAGAAAGGGGTAACAGGTCCTAAATATGTCTAAAACCCAGCAGGGCAGGCATTAATCTTAAAGTTAGCAAATAATCTCCCTTGACTCCATGTCTGCCATCCTCTGCACACTGGTATGTGGGCTGGGCCCCCATGTCCTATGGCAGCCTTGCTACTATGGCTGTCCTAGACCCAGCCCATGCTTCAACTCTGCCAGACTGACATTGCACATTGGTATCTCTACAATTCTGGGGTCTCAGTGGTGGTCCTGTTCTCATGTCTCCACTAGGCATGGCCTTGGTGGGATTACTCTGCCACAACTCTGACCTCATATTTCAACTTGGTATTTGCTCTAGTGAAGGCTCTCTGTAGTGACTATGCCCCTGCAACAGATCTCTTCCCCAGAATTTTCCATACCTCCTTGGAAATCTGGGTGGAGGCTGCCAGAGGCTGCATTCTGCAAGCCTACAGACTTACCAACACATTGCTGCTGGCAATGTTTCTAGCTGGTATCTTCCAAAGCAGCAGGTGCAGCAGCACCTGGGGCCAATTTAGCTAAGACAGGAGCAGCCATAGGAGCAGCTGTGTGGGGAGCAGCATGCTGAGGCAGCCTTGGGCAGTGAGCCTGTGGAGGTTGCCTAGGGCCCTAAAACCGTTCTGTCTCCCTAGGCCTCTGGGCCTGTGATAGGAGAGGCATCAAAGATCTCTGAAATGCCTTCGACATCTTTTCTTTCCACTGTCTTGATGATCCCTTTCTTCTGTACTAATCTCCTTAGCATATGGTTGCTGGGCTGAACCCTTGTTTTCCTTGCCTGAACACACATTTTTACTCTTTACATGGCCAGGCTGAGACTTTTCCAAATTTTTACCCTCTGCATCCTTTTAAATTATAAATTTCAGCTCTCCATCATGCATTTGCTGCTGCAACTCAGCATAGGCTGTTAGAAGTAGCCACACAGCTGTCTGAATGCTTTACTGCTTAGAAATCTTTTCCACCAAATATCCTGATTCATTATT
>NW_007754463.1:5007-7986 GCF_000696425.1 Galeopterus variegatus
TTTTTGTCTTCTTTCGTGTCCGGCAACGGATCGCAACCCTCAGTGTCGCGCCCGTACCGGACCGGGACCGGCAACGGGATCGCACCCCCCGGCGCTGCCCCCACACCTTGCTCAGCCAGTGAGCAGGAACCGGTCTGTATGTGGGATCTGAACCCTCGGTGGGAGCGTGGCTGCGCTCCCAAGCGGTGCACCGTAGCAGTGCGCCACCGGGCCGGCCCGGAGCATGCTCATTTTTATTGTTGGTAAAACCTCTAGAGGAGAAATTCATTAGGAAGTGGGACATTCAGGAGAGGCTAAGCCTGGGGTACATATTTGGGAACCATTTGTAGATGGGCAGTTATGAGACTGTGATTACAGATGAGATTATCAAACTGAAGCAATTACAGAAGAGGATAAAGAGTATATGCATAAAGAATGCTTTCGCTGGATAGGGAGAAGGATGCTGGAGAATGCAGAATGGAGGCATCAAAGTAGAAGACAGCCAAGAAGAATTATGAAAGTGCCAAGTTATGAAAATATACCAAGGAAATGCTGTTTGGATGATTAGAAGGTCCTTAAAATCCATAAAGGAGCTGGTTTAAGAACGTTGGAATAGGAGATCAGATTGCAAGGCACTGAGGAATATTTGGTATCAAAGAAAAAGATGGTATGGTAGCTCAAGAAGGTAATCAGTCAAGGAATTTTCTTTAGGATAGAGACTCCTTTAGAGGCGTGGTTAGAAGACATATTTTGTGGTTTGGTAATAGACAAAGTCGAATAACATAATGGATTTAATCAGAGTTGGGGAGTGGATGGATGGCATGGCAGAAATTTAAGAATATAGAAGTTCTAAGCTTCTTTGATGAGAACAGTGTTGTGATGGCTAATCACGAGATCTAGGATTGGGTAGGAAGAGAAGTAATTCTTAAAAAGATGTAGTTTAAAAGAATTGAAAAAGATGCAGATCAAAGACACTCTAGGGATGAGAAGTAGATTCAGTAGGATCAAGAAGTAAAGAAATAAAAACTACAGCCTGTAGGTAGAGTCAGAGAGGACGTTTTCATAGCTTTTGAATTTGGAAGTAGAGAATTCCAGGTATGTTGGTGTGTGTTTAAAATAAAATTGAGATGCCAGATGCTAAATTGAAGAGCTTGAGAAACAAAGTTTGGGGAAGGATACAACATAAATGTTTAGGTTATTAAAAAACTATTATCAAAGAACAGTGACTGAGAAGGGATTGAGAGGAAGAACATAAGCCAAATATGAACAACACTGAGTCCAAAAGATTCCACAACGACCTGATTGCAGTGAATGAGTTTAGGTGTGGTTGCTTACAAGGTTTACAAAGCAATTAATGAAAGAAGGCTAGGTGAATAAAAATAATAACACAATTATTTTCTTTTAGTACTTTATGTTTGTAATACATCTGGGGATTAACTAGCTCAGGCTAGGTACTTCTGTATCTAGCTACATACTAGGTGCTAGGCTAGGTACTTCTGTGCCTGACTTCTGTGGTCAGTGTCAGATCTCACATTTGGTGCAGTAGAACTCTGGAAGGCTGGTATGACTGTTTCATTTTAACTTAGCCAGTTCTTTACAGACATATGTTCAGTGAATTGAAATTTAATATTACATCTTCAGAATTTAACACAGTTGTATTAGTCTGTTTTCTGTTGCTTATACTCTGGTAAAATGAAACTGAGTAATTTATAAGAAAATGAAATTTATTTCCTACAGTATTGGATGCTGGGAAGTCCACGATCCAGAACATATATCTGGTGAGGTCCTTCTTGGTGGGGACTCCCTACAGAATACCATGGCAACATAGGGTGTCACATAGCTAGAATGGCAAGAGCTCTTTCATGTGCTCTCCTTATGAAGCCACCACTTTGTATCCATGATAGCCCAGTAAACCATTAAACCATTAACCCATGAGTGGATTAATCTATTTACAAGGACAGAGTCCTCATGGTTCAATCACTTCTTAAAAGCCCCACCTTTAAAATACCATTATCAGGTTTCTTACCCTCTTAACACTGTTACGATGGGGATCCAGCTTTCAATACTTGAACTTCTGGGGACACATTTATCCCATAGCACTCTACCCTCGGCCTCTGAAATTCATGTCCTTCTCACATAGAAATACATTTATTCCATCCCCTAAATCTTGTTTCAACTCAAACGTCCAGAGTCTCATTTGTAAAATCAAACAAGTTATCTATTTCCAAGATACAATGGTGGGACAAGCATAAGGTACCTATTCCCACTCAGAAAGTGAGAATTAGGTCAAAAGAAAGGGGTAACAGGTCCTAAATATGTCTAAAACTCAGCAGGGCAGGCATTAATCTTAAAGTTAGCAAATAATCTCCCTTGACTCCATGTCTGCCATCCTCTGCACACTGGTATGTGGGCTGGGCCCCCATGTCCTATGGCAGCCTTGCTACTATGGCTGTCCTAGACCCAGCCCATGCTTCAACTCTGCCAGTCAGCAGGGCAGGCATTAATCTTAAAGCTAGCAAATAATCTCCCTTGACTCCATGTCTGCCATCCTCTGCACACTGGTATGGGGGCTGGGCCCCCAAGTCCTATGGCAGCCTTGCTACTATGGCTGTCCTAGACCCAGCCCATGCTTCAACTCTGCCAGACTGACATTGCACATTGGTATCTCTACAATTCTGGGGTCTCAGTGGTGGTCCTGTTCTCATGTCTCCACTAGGCATGGCCTTGGTGGGATTACTCTGCCACAACTCTGACCTCATATTTCAACTTGGTATTTGCTCTAGTGAAGGCTCTCTGTAGTGACTATGCCCCTGCAACAGATCTCTTCCCCAGAATTTTCCATACCTCCTTGGAAATCTGGGTGGAGGCTGCCAGAGGCTGCATTCTGCAAGCCTACAGACTTACCAACACATTGCTGCTGGCAATGTTTCTAGCTGGTATCTTCCAAAGCAGCAGGTGCAGCAGCACCTGGGGCCAATTTAGCTAAGACAGGAGCAGCCA
>NW_007754464.1:0-832 GCF_000696425.1 Galeopterus variegatus
TGTTTTCAGGTCTTATATTTAAGTCTTTAAGCCATTTTGAATTGATTTTGGTATATGATGAGAGGTACACGTCCAGTTTCATTCTTCTACATATGGATGTCCAATATTCCAAGCATCATTTATTGAAGAGGCAGTCTTTTCCCCAATGTATGATCTTGTTGCCTTTGACAAAGATCAGTTGGTTGTAAGTATGTGTGTTGATTCCCAGGTTTTCTATTCTGTTCCATTGATGCAAGTCTCTGTTTTTTGTCAGTACCATGATGTTTTGGTTACAATAGCTTTGTAATGTAACTTAAAGTCAGGAAGTGTTATGCCTCCAGCTTTATTTTTTTTTTTGCTCAGGATTGCTTTGGCTATTCAGGGTCTTTTGTTGTTCCACATGAACATTAGGATTGCTTTTTCTATTTCTCTGAAAAATGTCCTTGGTATTTTGATGGGGATTGCATTGAATCTGTAGATTGCTCTGGGTAGAATGGACATTTTCATGATATTAATTATTCCAATCCAAGAGCATGTTATGTCTTTCCACCTTTTTGTGTCTTCCTTAATTTCTTTCAGTAGTATTTTGTACTTGTCATTGTAGAGATCTTTAATTTCTTTGGTTAAATTGACTCCTTGGTATCTTATATTTTTGGTGACTACTGTAAATGGCCTTGCTTTCTTGATTTCTTTTTCTGTTAGTTCATTACTTTAGTATAAAATCACTACTGATTTGGGGGTATTGATTTTGTATCCTGCAACATTGCTGAAATTGTTAATCAGCTCTAAGAATTTTTTGATAGAGTCTTTAGGTTTTTCTATATATACAATCATGTCATCTGCAAACAGGGAC
>NW_007754464.1:2985-5324 GCF_000696425.1 Galeopterus variegatus
ACTTTGTGTAGGTCCATGTTTTCATGTTATATACTTTCTCTCCTGACTGAATGACATCTTAAAATGATTTTGGTTGTGTGAGCCTAAATGCAATGAATTGCTTTTAGTTTTTGTATGTGTGCAAAAATATTTTACCTCTATTTTTGATAGATATCTTCACTTGGTGTAGAAATTTAGGTTGAATTATTTTTTCTTTTTGTATATTAACAGTGTTTCTTCACTGTCTTTTGATATCATTCTTATTTTTCTTCATATGTGTGTACCATGTATTGTTTTCTGGCTGCTTTTAAGATTTTCTCCTTACCACAATTTTGCATAATTTGGTTATGATATCACTTTGTGTAGTTTTTTTTCATATATGCTGTTCTTGGGATTCATAGACCTTCTTAGGTGTGTGGGTTTATAGTTTTTATCAAATGTAGAAAGTTTTGAACATTCTTTCTTCAAATATATAATCTAACCCTTTCTCTTTCCTTCAGGCATTCCAATTACACATATGGGGCAGCTTAAAATGTCCCATAGCTAAGTGATGTTATATTGTGTACTTGAAAATTGCCAAGAAAGTAAATTTCAAGTGTTTCCACCACAAATAATAATATGTATGTGAGGTAATGCATATGTTAATTAGCTTGATTTAGCCATTCTGGAATGTACACATATAAAAACATCATGTTGCAAACATAAACACATAAAATTTTTATTTGTTAATTAAACAATAAACAAAAAATGTAAATGGAGATTTTGTAAATGCAACTTGTAGATACAGGTCAGATTTAAAATAATGAAGATCGACATGTTCAAAGGCAGAATTTTCCCCAAAAAACAGCTGTACTAAATAAACAAATAGTATGTGCCTCTACCTCTTGAAAATATCTACAGAAAAGATTTTTTTAAATGTGGTTCATTATCACAGAAACCGAGGCCTGTAAGAAAACAAACTAACAAAAAATCATTAAAAAAGGAACTTTCCTAGAAAATAAACAAATATTTCATATACTATCTAAAACATGCCTTTCTTTAGCTGAGTTTGTTGTGTAGTGAAGATATAGCTTAAATCCTTGAAATATTCATNTTGTCTTTTTTCATGACCGGTAATGGGATCGCAACCCTCAGTGTCGTGCCCGTACCGCGACTGGCAATGGGATCGCAACCCTCGGTGTTGCGCCCGCACTGTGCTCAACCAGTGAGCAGACTGGTCTCCATATGGGATCCGAACCCTCGGCGGGAGTGCCACCGCGCTCCCAAGCGCCGCACTCTACAGAGTGCGCCACTGGGCCGGCCCTAACTATTTCTTTTTTGAGAGAGCTTCTACAGTTTTGTCTGTAAAGAAATTTGTCTATTTCATCTAAGTTTTGAAATTTATTTGCATAGAGTTGTTAATTATATTCTCTCATTATCCCTTGAATATTTATAGCCCTAGAGTTATGTCATTTATCTAATTCCCGATATTGGTAATTCATGCTTTTTTTCCTTTTTTTCTCATTAGTATGGCTAGGCTTTAATCAATATTATTTATCTTCCCCAAAAAACTTTTGATTATTTTTTAAATGTTATATTGTCCTGTTTTCTACTTCATTAAATTTTACCCTGCTATATAATACTTTTCTCCTCTGCTTATTTTAGTTTTATTTGTTCTTTCTTTTCAATTTTTTATGCTAAAAGCTAAAGCCATTGAATTAAAACATTTGTAATATGTGTATTGAGTGTCATAAATTTTGCTGACAGCACTGAAATATCTACATTTCATGAATTTCATGTATGTTGTTCTTTTGATTCAAAATGCTTTTCTGTGTTCCTTTTATTATCTTCCTTGGGTCATGGGTTATTTAGAAATTTGTTAGCTTCTAAATATTTAGTAAATTTACAAAGATCTTTCTGTTATTGAACTCTAATTTAATTATTTTAGGCCAGAAAACATAATTTGCATAATCTTAAATATTGAGATTAGTTTAATGGGCCAGAATGCATCGTATGTTCATAAAAGTTTATATTTTAGTAGTTGCTTTAGGGTTCATGAGTCTTTCTTTAACTTGTCACAATCTTCCTTCAAGTGGGGTTGCAGCACCTCGCATGCAAGAATCTTACAATAGTATATGTCTGCTTCTCCTCTCCCAACTGTTGTGTTAGTGTCATTGTACATTTTACCTTTGCATATGTCATAAAACCTGATCTATATTTACATTTTCTCAGTCAATTATCTTTTAAAGAGATTTAAATATTAGAAAAATACACATTTGCTAGTATAACTACTGCCTTCAGTGCTCTTCAACTCTTCAATACTTTGTGTAGGTCCATGTTTTCATGTTATATACTTTCTCTCCTGACTGAATGACATCTTA
>NW_007754464.1:6034-7986 GCF_000696425.1 Galeopterus variegatus
GTTAATTAAACAATAAACAAAAAATGTAAATGGAGATTTTGTAAATGCAACTTGTAGATACAGGTCAGATTTAAAATAATGAAGATCGACATGTTCAAAGGCAGAATTTTCCCCAAAAAACAGCTGTACTAAATAAACAAATAGTATGTGCCTCTACCTCTTGAAAATATCTACAGAAAAGATTTTTTTAAATGTGGTTCATTATCACAGAAACCGAGGCCTGTAAGAAAACAAACTAACAAAAAATCATTAAAAAAGGAACTTTCCTAGAAAATAAACAAATATTTCATATACTATCTAAAACATGCCTTTCTTTAGCTGAGTTTGTTGTGTAGTGAAGATATAGCTTAAATCCTTGAAATATTCATGAATACACTAAGTTTCACATTAATTTACTGAGCTTTTTATACTACAAATAACTCAATATACATACAAAATACTAGTTTACTAATGAGGGTGATAATAATAATAACACAGACCAAACCTTATTTATATCTTAGGCAGGGCAGTGTGCTAAACTGTGCCTCTTACTATGAGATAATATTTTAAAGGAGGCAGAAAATTAGTCTTCAATTGTTTAGGTAAATTTCCAAAAATCAAAGGTACTAAAAGTCTGAAAATTAAACATAAGAAGATGGGCTTTTTGGTATTATGACATTCTACTTCTTCTACAATAGTATTTCTAATAGTCCATGGATGCTAGAGAGGGCTTTTAAGGTCTATAAATCCCCTGATAGTGTTTGCAAAATTTAATGTGAATTTGCAATTTTCTCAATAGATAAATGTTCAAGTTTCATCAAGCTTTTAAGGAAGTTAATGAGGTAAAAAGTTAAGAATTTGTATTCAGTTAGCTCAAAGCACCTCTATGCAGAAAAGTGAGACACAGAAAGTTTCTGAAAATCACCGTGGTCATCCAATATGTGTAGCAGAAAAATGGTGACTGACTAAAAACCTTACAGAATCTCTAGATTTTATATATTCATAGTTTGGGAACACTAAAAATGTTGTGCATACAAAATTGGATAAATATATTTATTCCAAATTTATTGGATAACATATACTTATTTGACTGTATGTGATCTTATAAAAGGTCACAGAAATGAAAATAGACAAACATGCACTATAATAAAACACATACATCATATTTGAAAACAAAGGAAACATTTATTAAGTCTAATAGTGACAGTCAAAGGTAGCTCCACAGATGAGGATATGGTTGAGCTAAGTCTTATAAGTGTTATAGCTGCTTCAGTAGGAGAAAAAGTAGAGCAAAATCTTCATAATTCTCAAAGATAATACATTTGGCCCTAATTTTTACTCCTCAAACATAACTCCTAGAAATAGATAACACATCACGGTTTTGAATATGAAATAAACAGCAAATATTATTCTTTTGGGACCCATTTTTTTTCTAGCTCAATAAAGAAGTAAAATTGACAAATAAAAAGTTTATATATTTGAGGTGTACAATGTAATGATTTGATATACACATACATTGTGTAATGATTACCACAATTAAATTATCATATCCTTCACCATACATCTTTACTATTTATGTGTGTTGTATGTGTCTATGTATGTGGTTTGGGTGGAGGGTTCTGACATTTAAATTCTGCTCTCAGCAAATTTTAAGTGTACAATGCAATATCATCAATTATATTCACCATGCTGTATATTAGATACCCAGAACATCTTCATCCTATAATTAAAACTTTGTACCCTTTGGCCAGCATCTCCCCAGTTCCCCCACTGCCAACCCTTCTCTGTTACTATGAGTTAATTTTTTTTAGATTCATACATAAGTGAGTTTATACAGTCTTTATCTTTCTGTGTCTACCTTAATGTCCTCTGGGTTCATCTATGTTGTTGTAAATGGCAGGATTTCTTAAAAATGACAATAATATTCCAGACATATATGCATATTTGTGCATACACACACACACACACACACA
>NW_007754465.1:0-334 GCF_000696425.1 Galeopterus variegatus
TTTTAGAATGTATTCAACTTATATTAGAAGTAGTTTTATAAGGTACATTTTATTAATTACTCCTATAACTTTACTTATAAATATGTCTAGTAATGTGCTTTTCTGTTAATCTTTGTCCTTTGTAAAATATATAGAGCTATTAGGTTTTTTATTCATATTGCAGAATAAGCTATGCCAACTTATTTCTTATATAATGTTGTTTAATAATAACATTGTTCATAATATTTTTGGTATAAAGTTACTTGTATTCATGGAGTATGTCTTTTACTTAAAATTAAAATTTATTGCTTGTGCTATTTTACTTCAATGCTCAAATTGCTGACATAGAGCACAG
>NW_007754465.1:5352-7985 GCF_000696425.1 Galeopterus variegatus
GTGAAACAAGTCAGGCACAGAAAGAGAAATATCACATGTTCTCACTTATTTGTGGGAGCTACAAATAAGTAAATAAATACACAAATAAACGGGGGAGGAGGGGAGAAGACACAACAATTACAATTCCTTGAAGTTGATAAGACAAGCGAACAGAAAGGAGGTTGTTGGGAGGGAGGGGGGACATGGAGGAGGGAGGGAAGTTTCAGTAATTGGCCACAATAATCAACCACATTGTATATTGACAAAACAAAATAAAATTAAACAAAACCAATAAAACCCAAATATCATTATAACATGTCAATGATTCAAAGCTTTTGATGACAAAATAGCTTTAGAAAAAGACCAGTGAAATATTCTTTGATAGAAAATTCACCTCACTAAATGATTTGTTGTATTAGTAAGGTCTATCTTCAAAATATGTGAGTCCTTGAAATAAACCAGGTTTGAATTATATTTTTTCTAAGTAGCAACATAACTGTGCAAACTTGCTTTCAGATGTGTTCAAAGAAAGTGGTGCTCACTATAAATTATTCACTTTTCTTTTAACTTTAAATTCTTGCATTTAATTTGATCACTCTGTTAAGCACATACTCTAAATCACTGATTACTTTAATTTCTCGGTAACTTTGCTGTATCATATTAGGTGGCCAAGTAAGCACAATTCGTGATGAAAATTTATTATTAAAATCAGTTTTTAGAATGTATTCAACTTATATTAGAAGTAGTTTTATAAGGTACATTTTATTAATTACTTCTATAACTTTACTTATAAATGTGTCTAGTAATGGGCTTTTCTGTTAATCTTTTCCTTTGTAAAATATATAGAGCTATTAGGTTTTTTATTCATATTGCAGAATAAGCTATGCCAAATTATTTCTTATATAATGTTGTTTAATAATAACATTGTTCATAACATTTTTGGTATAAAGTTACTTGTATTCATGGAGTATGTCTTTTACTTAAAATTAAAATTTATTGCTTGTGCCATTTTACTTCAATGCTCAAATTGCTGACATAGAGCACAGAAATAATTTAAAGTGGACAGTGGCCATCATAATTTTAATAAGTTCCTTATAGGGCTTTCCAACTTTTATACTTAACTGCTCTCTGCTAATGACTTCTTTGCTTTTCTAAGACCCATGGCAAAAAGTAACGAGGGTAGCTTTGCTTCCTGAAGAGTTATGGCCAGTAGAAAAGGAGTCATGACTTGGCAGGCATGCTTAAGATAGCATTCTTCCTCATCCTTGGAAAAATTTTAAAAAGCAACTGCTTTAGTAAATGAAATGCTAGGTGTACTGAGTAGGCAAGGAATACATCAAGTTGCCATAAGTTGAGACATCACAGAATATCTCTCTGCTTGAATGCTGTTTTATCAGATTGCATTCAAATTCT
The DNA here is from genome assembly GCF_000696425.1 of Galeopterus variegatus. Taxonomy (NCBI): domain Eukaryota; kingdom Metazoa; phylum Chordata; class Mammalia; order Dermoptera; family Cynocephalidae; genus Galeopterus; species Galeopterus variegatus. The sequence goes on from NW_007754465.1 coordinate 6,745, forward strand.
TCTGTTGAAGCAAAATCATTAAAAATTAAATTAATATTGCTGTATAAAGAGAAAAGCAAATATACCTAAGAAGTGAAGACTTACATACTAATGGTTCCCTCTTAAGGTGAATATATAATACATAAATTGGCATTTTATTCTGTTTGCATATTCATGGCATTAAGAACAGAGAATTCCTAATATGTGGTGTGAAGTTCAGGAATTACCAGGCTTTAGAAAAAATTATATATATATATATATATATATATATATGTATGTATGTATGTATACAATTTATAAATAAGTCTATATATACACACTTTTTTTTTTTTTCTTTTTGTCTTTTTTCGTGTCCGGCAACGGATCGCAACCCTCAGTGTTGCGCCCGTACCGGACTGGGACCAGCAACAGGATCGCAACCCTTGGTGTCGCACCCACACCTCGCTCAGCCAGTGAGCGGGAACCGGTCCACATGTGGGATCCGAACCCTCGGCAGGAGCGCCACTGCACTCCCAAGCAGTGCACTGTAGCAGTGCGCCACTGGGCCGGCCCTATACACACTTTTTTAATAAATGTGTTATATTATTTATTTTTATAATTTGTTGATAGTGTTCCTTGACATTATAATAAAAATATGCATTATTTGATTCTTAGGTATACTTTTATGACAATCCTGCCTCTTTAGATATGGGCCCTGTGTTTTATCTTCTCTTTTTCATTATTTATCGCATGGCGGGATTCCCTCCATGTCTTTTATTTGCTACATGGAAATAGCCAAGCCTTGCAACTTTAGCATTTCTATAGCAATTTCTTTTATCATTCAACCTCATCCTTCACTCCATAATGATATATTTGTTTCACTGGGTAACAGTGAAATTCTAAAATCATAACATGTGGCCAATATGCACTGTCTATGCTTCTAATTTTTGTTGAGTATCTTCATATAAGTAATTTTGTTCAAAATTTATAGACTCATGGATTGCTCAAAATCAAATGATCCATAATGATGAAGCCTGTCATTGTACAGGTGAAGAAACTATAACCCAGGGTGGTTGCAGATTTGACAAGGCTCATTAATGGCATGGTCATATGTGAAACTTAAATCAAATCGAAACGAGATTTTTTTTCTGCTATCCATTTTGGTAACATCTTTTATTCTCTTTCAAAAATCAGTAAATCCTAAAACAGGAAAGTGTTGTTCGAATGATATTGTTAAATGCAACATGATTAACTAAATGGAAAACTAAAAAGACCATAATTGG
>NW_007754466.1:0-1012 GCF_000696425.1 Galeopterus variegatus
TAACTTTTTCCTCAGAAAATCTATAGGTTTTTCTGTTGATAAATTGACATCCGGGTTAGGTGCACAGTTCTAAGATCACTGGTTGGTTACTTTTAAGTGTTGGTGCTGTTTAATGCATTTAGTTTACTAGTATTTGCAACATATTTGAGAAATTTCATTTGTATTCAACCAGTTTTAAAAAAGAAAAAAAAAAACAAGGCCGGCCCGGTGGCACACTGGAGAGTGCGCCGCTTGGGAGCGGGGCGGCGCTACCGCCCAGGGTTCGGATCCCATGTGGAGACCGGTTTCCGCTCACTGGCTGGGCGTGGTGCGGGCGTAGCACCGAGGGTTGCAATCCCGTTGCTGGTCCCCGGTACGGGTGCGACACCAAGGGTTGCGATNAAAATAGACCCCTGTCTGTCACTGTATACCAAAATCAGCTCAAAATGGATTAAAAGCCTAAGCATAAGACCTGAAACTATGAAACTTCTAGAAGAAAACATTGGGAAAATTCTAAAGGACATTGTTCTGGGCAAAGATTTTTTGGGGTAAGACCTCAAAAGTACACATAATGAAATCAAAAATAGACAAGTGGGATTATATCAAACTAAAAAGCTTCTCCACAGCCAAGGAAAGACACTGAAGAGACACCTGCAGAATGGGAGAAAATATTTGCAAACTACCCAACCAATAAGGAATTAATAACCAGAATATACAAAGAACTCAAACAATTCAACAATAACAACAAAAATCACAAACAACGAGAACAAAAATCTGATTTTAAAAATGGGCAAATGATCTGAATAGACATTTTTCAAAAGAATATATAAAAATAGCCAACAAGTATATGAAAAAATGCTCAACATCACTACTCATTAGGAAAATGCAACTCAAAATCATAATGAGATATCATCTCATCCCAGTTAAGATTACTATCATAAAAAAGACAAAAAAAAGGGCTGGCCCGGTGGGGCACTGGATAAGTGCGCCGCTTGGGAAGCGCGGCAGCGCTCCCGCCTGAGGGTTCGGATCC
>NW_007754466.1:5537-7985 GCF_000696425.1 Galeopterus variegatus
TCTATTCTTGAAAGTCAGCCCCAAATGGGTGGAGAAGTATACCCAGCTGCTCTTTGCCCCCCCTTAGGTACTCCTTTCCTGCGGACCCTTCATAACCTGTGGGGTCAGGGGGGTTCGTGGACCCTCCCGGACCTTGCTGAGTGATTAAGCATCCCAGGCCGGCTTGGACTTGGGGGCCTCCTCTCCCCTTCCCTCAACAGCAGCCCTCTGTGCTTGATCTTGCTCTGCACTTGTCCTCTCAACTTGCAGATGCCGCCACCGAGGCCCACAGGGACCGTCCGCGAGAGCATCCAGATGGCGTCTATTTCTGGACTTCCAGTTCCGGGTGCCTTCTCCTGGAGCGAGAACCCTGCGGACGGCTTCCGACCACTCGCTTAACTCCTTCAGGGTCGGGCGTTTAACCAAGTAGGTGGAGAACAAAAGCTGAGCTAAATACCCTATTTTCTTTCTTTGACAAGTAATCCACCGGAAAGGCAAAATCCCGGCAGGCGGGCAGGAGGGAGGGGAGGCCCTGGGAAAAACAGAATGCTAATGGCGGCCTGGAGGGGGCGGAAGGCGCACCCGGGTTAGGGCGCCCCAGCCACGTCTCTTTGAAGTGCACCTTTCCAGCCGCGCTCCCCGGGGGGCACTTGATCCCCCACCCCCTCCCCTCTTTCTGGGGAAAAGAAGCTGATGGAACAACTGAGGACTCTCCTCGCGGTTCTGACCAACTCAGTCCTGCTTCCTACCACTGGTTCACGTTGCCCTTGACTTGTTTGCTCCTGGCTTCCCGCATCGGACTGCGAATCCCTGGGAGGAGAAAGGCTAAGGTTTATTCATCCTCTCTTAGCCCCAGTATCTTAGTAAGAAGGGTGGAAAGTGTGCTCAGTGCAAGGGTAGTGGGTAGTAATCGGAAAGACTTCAGACCTTCCTATGTGCCATGTGCTGTTCTAATTACTTTATATTATGAATGCTGTTGTTACAGGTGGGGAAATTGAGGCACACATTGGCCAAGGAGCTTACCCTGATTCACGAAGCTGGTAAAAGGTAGAGCCACGACTACATACAGTTCGAAATACAAGGTTCTGCTTTTTTTCTTAGGAGTCTGGAAAGGAAGATTTTTCTCTTAGGAGTCTGAAAAGGGAGAAGTTTAAGGAATGACCTCTTTGGTTTTTCTATTTTGCTGTCTGTCCTTGCTTCCTTATTCCCTCTCACTTTCTCTTCCTTGGTTATATTAGGGGCTTAGTTGTTTCTGCTGAGTAATTCCCCCAACCCGGGCTTCCCCTCTCCCCAATATCTTACATAGGGCCTGGATGGGATATTCCAGCTGCCCTTGTCATATTGAAGCCCTGGTCAACAGCATTGGGTTCTACCCACCTGTTGTGTAGACATCTTGCCACACCTGTATTATAGGGATGCCTTCTGTTGAAACATTTATTTTCACAGGCTCTGCCAACTCTGTTAGTGATGTGCAATTGATTTACGTTCACGATAATATTTTTCCTTGCCGACATGGTGGTTGCGTCCTGTAACAGGTGTACTGCAACTCCAGCACTATTCTTTTTTCTATTTTCCTGGGGAAGAATGTTAGCATTGACATATACACACAAAGCCATGCAATAATGTAAGAACTTTGCTGTAGAAAAGGTCTTTTAAAAGATGAAAAATGTCTTAAAAGTCTAAAAAAGATGAAAATGTCAAATCTATTAATTTAGGAAGATCCGTTTTCTTTTTCTTTGGGGGGGAAAGCCATTTTCACTTTTAATCTTCATGTTTATAAAGCCTAAGACTTGAACTGTCCTTGGCCTATGTAAGCTGTCCTAGCACACATATATAGTAGCCCCTTTCTTTCTTTTAACCAATGAGCACCTACTAAGTGCTGGGCCTTTCAAGGTGGAAAAGTAAGCAAGACAGATGAAGGAAGCCCTGTAAAATTTTCAGAATTAATGTATCAATAGTTAGCCAAACATGTTCATAATATACTTTTTTGAGAGTGTTTTACTTTATTTGCTTCATGTGGCTTTTCTTGGTATTTATGTGAATATAGGTACTCCCATAAATATGATGAGAAACATGATCATGATCATGATAAAACAGCAGTTAAATCCAGGAATTCATCTACAGCTTTAAAAATACTTACATAAAAAAGGCAATCCAAGATTATGGGCTACTACCAAAGATTGTTATTCAGTGTTTAAGAAAAGATCATTTATTTTTTGTAATAAGCAGCTTTTAGTGTGTTTACTTATTAACTTCTATTTCAGTACTCCCTGACCTCCTCATATTTTGACAGTGAACAACAGCTGCACTTAACAAATAAATTTATAAACTGATAGCTAAGATAATAGTTCAAATTGGTCTTTTTTTTTTTTTGAAAAATACAGTGGGTTTAATACAACCCTTTGCTTCACTCATTTATGGATCTGGGTTTTTGTTTTGTTTTGTTTTGTTTTGTTTTTAAGCAAGTGA
>NW_007754467.1:0-2883 GCF_000696425.1 Galeopterus variegatus
AGGTCCCTGCTCATTGTGGGCAGGAAAGCAGTAACTTTGTGTATGAGAATGACAAAAGCTTCCCTTTCTGAGTGCAGCTAACTCACTATTTGTGCCGACAGAAAGAGGGGAAAGTGTGGGTAAATCTCCCAATTTCATAAAGTAAATTGGTCTCATTCTGCATTAGACTGAATATTCATGCCCCCCCCCAATTCCTATGTTGAAAATTCTAACCCCCAGTGTGATGGTATTAGGAGACAGAGCATTTAGGAGGTGATGCTGGGCACATTATCTCCTTCTGCCAATCCTATTATCCCAGGGCCATAGGTTCCTGCAGCTCCCCTCTGTCTGGCTCCTTGGCAATCCCAATAGTAGGAGAACTTTCTGTCTTCATCTTCTCCCCAGCGCCAAGAGTGCCCAGTGCAAAGGCTCCAGCGGGGGCATCTGGTGGTCTCAGTTCTGGTCTCAGCCTCTGACTTTCATGCCGTAGACTGTAAGTCAGAATCTGAATTTCCCCTGGCTCCAGACTCCGTCAGTGACTTGAACATCTACCTCCTCTCCATAATGCCTCAACTCCAAGGGGGAGCTGACTATCTAGACGAGAATGTTCCAGCACCAGTATATTTGTGAATGTATAGACCGATTTATCCACTGAGACTTCCGGCTGCTCCCCTAGGGGAACCTTGCTCAGAACTGTGTGTGTCTGAGAGATTCATCTGTGCTGTTGTGTGAACATGTGGATTGTTCATTTTCATTCCTGTTTACTGTTTCATAGAGTGAATATACCACAATTCATCCATTCTTCAGATGATGGTACATTTGGGTTGTTTCAACTTGGGGCTTTTACAAATAATGCTCCTGTAAGGATTTTTTACCTGCCATTTGACTTATCACATCAAATACCCGTGGCATGTCTGGGAGTGGAATTGCTGGCTCACAGAGCATATGTATATTAAGCCTTGGGTACATACATACTCTCAGAGAGTTTTCTAAAGTGATTTTACATTATCTCCTTCTGCCAATCCTATTATCCCAGGGCCATAGGTTCCTGCAGCTCCCCTCTGTCTGGCTCCTTGGCAATCCCAATAGTAGGAGAACTTTCTGTCTTCATCTTCTCCCCAGCGCCAAGAGTGCCCAGTGCAAAGGCTCCAGCGGGGGCATCTGGTGGTCTCAGTTCTGGTCTCAGCCTCTGACTTTCATGCCTTAAACTGTAAGTCAGAATCTGAATTTCCCCGGGCTCCAGACTCCGTCAGTGACTTCAACATCTACCTCCTCTCCATAATGCCTCAACTCCAAAGGGGGAGCTGACTATCTAGACGAGAATGTTCCAGCACCAGTATATTTGTGAATGTATAGACCGATTTATCCACTGAGACTTCCTGCTGCTCCCCTGGGGGAACCTTGCTCAGAACTGTGTGTGTCTGAGAGATTCATCTGTGCTGTTGTGTGAACATGTGGATTGTTCATTTTCATTCCTGTTTACTGTTTCATAGAGTGAATATACCACAATTCATCCATTCTTCAGATGATAGTACATTTGGGTTGTTTCAACTTGGGGCTTTTACAAATAATGCTCCTGTAAGGATTTTTTACCTGCCATTTGACTTATCACGTCAAATACCCGTGGCATGTCTGGGAGTGGAATTGCTGGCTCACAGAGCATATGTATATTAAGCCTTGGGTACATACATACTCTCAGAGAGTTTTCTAAAGTGATTTTACCAATTTTACACTCTCATGAACAGGATGTGAACGCACCTGTTCCCTCCATCAACATCCAGAATTGGCAGACTTAAATTTCTGTTCATCTGGTGAGTGTATGATTTTCACTATGGTTTTCAGGTTCGCATTCCTAATGAATTGAACTCTTTTCACATGCTCGCTGGCCACTGGAATTTCCTCTTGAATGTTGATAGGGGTCAAATGTGTCTTCCAAAAGTTCCATGTACTGGAACCATGATCCCCGTTGTAACAGTGTTAACAGGGTGGAAAATTCGATTATGATGTTTGAAAGGTGGGGCCTTTGAGAGGTGATTGGATCATGAAGACTATGCCCTCATGAATGGATTGCTGGTTTAGTGGGTTGTCGTGGGCATGATTCTGATGGCTTTATAAGGAGAGTGAGTGAGCAGGCCAGCTCTCTTGTTCTTGCCATTCTCGCCCTACGATGCTCTGCCAGCCACAGGACTCTGTACTGAGACCCCACCAAGAAGAACGGCCCTCACCAGATGTGGCCCCTGGACCATGGGCTTTCCAGCCTCCAAAACTGTAAGAAATAATTTCATTTCTTTATAAATTACCCAGTTTTGTGTATTCTGTTATAAGTGACAGAAAATGGACTACTACACAAGTTTTTACCCATTTTTCTAATTCATTTGAATGAATTTGTATATTTTAGATATTAATCCTTTGTTGGTTTTATGTATTGCAAATATTTTCTCTTATTCTGTGGCTTGTTTTCTCAGTCTTTATGGTGCCTTTTAGTGAATAGAATTCCTTCATTTCAGTATAGTCTATTTTAGTTCTCCTCAAACTATCTTCAGTAGACACTTTTTTGTTTCTTGTTTTTTAATTTTCAATTGGTCACAGACTGTGTGAAATACAATAAAACAAATTAATATAAAAATTAAATTTAAAATGTATTTCTTCCTCTTATATGTAAATATTTTGATAAAGACATAAATAATATAGTAATAATAAAACATTAAGATATTTAGATATAAGGAATAAAGATTTAAAGAATTAGAAGAAACAGAAATAAGAGATATAAATGTTCTAGAACCAAGTGAGTGGCTTCAAGCTCCTTCCTCATTCCCTTTGCAATACCCTTTGCCCACACTCTTATCCCAAGACCTATGAGCACACTCTTCCCTGGCTTGGCTGCCACAGGGGTGTGGCCAGATC
>NW_007754467.1:7494-7985 GCF_000696425.1 Galeopterus variegatus
CACTCAAAAACTCAGCTGCGGGCCGGCCCAGTGGTGCACTGGAGAGTGCACTGCCTGGGAGCGTGGTGGCGCTCCTGCCGAGGGTTCGAATCCCATGTGGAGACCGGTTCCCGCTCACTGGTTGAGCGCGGTGCGGGCGCAACACCGAGGGTTGCAATCCCGTTACCGGTCAGTAAAAAAGACAAAAAAAGGAAAAAAAAAACAAAAAAACAAAAAACTCAGCTGCTACTGGCAAAGTCCAAAGAAAAACTGAAAACTGAGCAGCTGCCAGCAGAGTAAACATGTTCTATTTTTAGATGCTGAGCTCTGCTGACCAGCCTGCTTCAGAAATTGCAGAACACACAAAAGCATTTAACTGGAAAGATACATGGGGGCACATGCACACTAACTCCATGCAGACAACTTGTTTACAAGAAATGTGCTGCTTGACCCCCCAGCCAGACCTGAGCCCAGGCAGCCTGGCTAAATTATTCTATTTTCCCCACACTCAT
>NW_007754468.1:0-1393 GCF_000696425.1 Galeopterus variegatus
CTACCCCCCCATCTATTCATCCGTCCATTCATCCACCTCTCCGTCTGTCTACCCACCCATCATCCATCTGTCCACACATCCATCCCTCCGTCCACTCACCCACTCATTCATCCATCCATACCCCAGCCGTCATTCATCCACTGATCCCCTCATCCATCCCTTCCTCCATCCATCGACACATCCATCCGTCCATTTGTTCCTTGGATCCTTCATCTATGACTCATTCTTTCATTATTTCTTTTGTTCATTCTTTATATATTCATTCACTCAGTCAGCGATTCACATACTTGCTCCCTCATTCATCCATCCATTCATTCCACTGTTACCTCTGTGCCCTTCTCCAGCTGTGCTCCCAGACAGGTGATCGGCAGGAATTTTCCATGTGCCTCCTCTGTACCCTGCACTGAGTAGGGCAACACAGGGAATGGAGAAGTCAGCCAAGAACACTACTAGACTAGGAGGGCCAGGTCTAAGGAAGAGGGGATGGTCCCCTGCCCGGCCCCCAGCGGGTGTGGGCCCGCAGCTATGGCAGGGGCAGAGGGAACAGGCAGACCGTGAGCACTCCCGGTCAGGGAGGCTGCTGGTGTGGGGACAGGACAGGATAGACCAGGCAGGACGGAGCAGGCCACTCTGCTCCGTCTGGGCAGACACACACCATACTGTGAAATTTTAGGTTCTTTTCTGTCCCTTTCCAGTAGAATTCCATTCTGCCTGTCCCATCCCTGGCCAGAACCCAGGTCCCAGCACCCTGGCTGCACCCACAGATGCTCAGAAACTGTGTTGCTGTTAAATGACTCACTTGCTGAAAATGACTTTAATATTTTAAAACCAAACAGAGCTTAGAAAGCCAAGAAAGTTGCTTTAGATTTGTTTAAAAATAGTAAAAATCACCTGGTTTGCACACAAGTCATTGATAAGGGCCCTGTGGCAGGAAACATCCATCTGCAGACACACTACCTCCGACAACTCATCCAGAGAGTTCAGGAACACACTGCACACAAATGGAGCAGACAGAACTGGCTGAAAACAAATTTTTTTTAATTTTTAAAACAAGAAAGTGTAAAAATGGAACATAATGGTCATTTGCAACATAAAAGGTCTGGAGCCACCACCTGGTGCACTCAAACTCCCCTTATGGGAGAAACCAGTGACTTCAACATGTGAAATGTGACCAAGATCTGTCTGGCGCAGCCCCCAGACTCCATGTGGAGAGTCTGGGAACCGGGCCAAGGCAAGGGAAGGCGGCGCAGGCTTGGAGAAGGAAGGAGCTGGGGCCCACCTAGCCCTGAGGCCCCCGCGCGGGCCATTCTCCCCTAACCCCCGAGGGGAAGCCGTACCCGGGCCGCACGGCTCCTGGCAGGCACACTTCCCCACGGTTGGCAGCGCCAGGCCT
>NW_007754468.1:2119-7983 GCF_000696425.1 Galeopterus variegatus
CAAGTGCCCAGGGCGGGCGGGGGACGGTGTTCCCGGCGTCCTCCGCCCACCGTCCCCGCCGCCCCCAGGGAAGCCTGCTCCGCGGGCAGCTGCCGCCCTTCCTCGGAGGCTTCTTCCAGGACAGCGAGCCGGTGGTCTTGCGCGTCATGGGCACCGTCTCGGACGTGCTGCACCGCCTGGGGACGCAGGGCGCGGGCGCGCACAGCATGCGCGTCGCCGTCAGCGCGCGATCCTTCTTCGACGACGTGAGCGCACCGGGAGGGGCGGGGTGTCCTCTGCTCGGTCCCTGCCTGCGCCTTCCCCGCGCTCCCTTCCCCCGCTGCCCTCCGACGGGGGCGCAGAGACCGGAACCCAGGGCAGCCGCCGGGCTGTGCGCCCCGGCGCAGGGGGCCCAGCCAGGCCTAGCCAGGGGGGCGTCCACCTGCCAGGGGCGCTCGGCCCCTTCTCCCGTGGCTGACCAAGTGCCAACGTTCAGTGTCCCCAACCCCACCGGTCTCGTCCCACAGCTGACCCCACAGATCTTTTGACTTTGGCACACGTCATGTTTAGGATGACTGCTTTCCCTTCACTGGGATAACAGGGGGCTAAGTCCGCCCCTCAACGGTGTGCGTGATGCCTGGGTTGTCAGGAGCGATTGTGGGTATGAGAGAAATGACTGTATGTCCTTGAGGACGGCCTAGTACCCGGCCCAGGAGCCCTGTCTGAGGGGGGAGGCATGGCCCTGCCCTGGGAGCCCTGTCTGAGGACGGAGGCACGGCCCTGCCCTGGGTGTCCCAAGCCTGACTGAAAGGATCCTGCTGAGGGAACTGAGCCCCATCCCCAGAACAGGGTGGAGGGTCCCAAGTCGGGTAAAAGCTGGGACCCCCAGGCAGGTCTGGCTGTGGCTCTGAGCCCCTGCCTTCCAGGAGCGGGACGGGATTCGGGCGGCAGCTATGGCACTGTTCGGGGACCTGGTGGCAACGATATCACGCAGGGAGCTAAGCGGCCTGAGAACCCAGGTGCACCAAAGCCTGCTGCCCCTGCTCCTGCACCTGAAGGACCGATGCCCCGCTGTTGCCACGGTCAGTGCTCACCACAGGAAAGACAGGCCGATAGGCCTTCACCTTGGCCAGGCACACAGGTGGCCAGGTGACGGGGCAGGCAGATGGCAGTGTGGCTGTCTGAGGGAGGGATGCTCTGTGGGGCAGCAGGTGGGTGAGAGGAGGGTCTGGCCACCTGCACTGATTTCCCTGACCACATTCGGTCTGCCCCCGTCCCGAGTGCACACACACACGCACACACACAAGCAGGGCCGTGCTGTCTGTGTGGCAGGACCCAGTCTGTCCTGCTCACTGCTGTGGCCCCAGCGTCTGGCACGTGGTAGGGTTCAGGCTGTGCCAGTGCATGCCCCGTGCAGAGAACATTATGACACAGCTCGGCCTTCACAGGGCTCCCTGCCATTAGGGAAATAGACAGTTCACCAGCCCGTTCCAGAACAAACAGAGAAGAGCTGCCTGCAGTCCAGCCTGGGGCACGGGTGCTGCAGCCAGGTGGCAGGCGGCTTCCCAGGGGGCTTCCCAAGGGGGAGACAGGAAGGAGCTGGGGAGCACCACAGCCCGGCACAGTAGGCTGCCTCAGATGCCCCCCGAAGCCTATGGTCTGCGGGGCAAAGATGCAGACCTTGGGCTCAGAGACACGGCATGGTGCATGACCCCTCCCTGGCTGTCCCCGCAGCAGGCCAAGTTCGCCTTCTACCGCTGTGCTGTGCTGCTGCGCTGGGGGCTGCAGCACACCCTCTTCTGCTCACTGGCCTGGGAGAGAGGCCTCAGCGCCCGCCACTTCCTCTGGACCTGCCTGGTGAGGGCCGTGGTGGGGGGCGTGGGGGACATGGCTGCAGCAGAAGAGGGGAGGCAGGGTGGTGGGGGCCAGGCTCGCAACCTACTCCCGTGTCTCAGACAGCTGCTGTGGCAGCCCCTAGAGCCAGGTGACACGGGGCGAGGGCTGAGGGTCAGTGGTCCCTCCAGGGCCAGCCCTGGCCCCAGCCCATGACACGTGTGCTCTCCTCCCGCCAGATGACCCATAGCCAGGAAGAGTTCAGCATCCACTTGGCACAGGCCCTCAGCTACCTGCATAGCTGCCACCGCTACATCAAGACCTGGGCAGCACTCTTCATAGGTGGGCAGAGGGCAAGGCTGGGCTTGGAGATCTACCCCCCAAGGCCTGCCCCCACCTGACACCCCTGACCCTCACCTGCCCTGACCATCCACCAGTAAGAGAAGAAAGGGGTTGTGTGAGGCGGGGCAGGAGTGGGTCTGAGCCCCCAAGGAGATGGGGAGCCCCCACCCACCAGCCAGATGCTCCCCGGTCTGTCGCACAGGTTATACCATCTGCTACCACCCCCAGGCCGTGTCCCAGATGGTGAGCGATGTCGACACAAAACTGCTGTTCTGCAGTAAGCAGCTCCCTGGCCCCTGGCCCTCCCCCCAGTCCACACCCTCCCACCGCAGCTCTAGCACTGCAAGACCCATTTCACAAATGGCAAGACTGAGGCCCCAGAGGAATAGAGGAATCTCCCGCACCTCCCCAACCCAGTGTCAGCATCAGGACAGGGACCCAGGCCTCCTGAGCACCAGCCCCTGTGTGTGGAGGTTGAGGTTCACCATTCCCTGCGCAGACCCCTGTCAAAGTGCTGTGAGTGGGGCACACCCACAGCACAGCTGCCTCTAGGCACCACTAAAATAAGTGACCTGGGAGTGGGTGGGGACTGCGAAAGATGAAGGGAAGCATCCCAGGCCGGCAGTCAGAGGAGGTGGGGTCTGGCCACCACCCTGCTCGCCTCCCCCGCCACCCCCAGGATGCAGTGAGGGGCTGCTCCCAGGCAGGGGACACCCTGATCTGTCTGTCCCTCCTCTCTGGAGCTTTTGAAGATCTCAGAAAAGACCTAGAACCCGGCATCCGGGAGTTCGCCACCAGGCAGCTCTCCTTCCTTCGGGAGGTGTCAGCAAGACCCCAGCAGTGACCTCCAGCTGTCCCCCCCATACCCCCTTGTGGTCAGCCCTGCCCAGTCTGTCCACCTGGAGCTTTGTTGCTTAACATTTTTCCATTCGAAAGAAAGATCTAGATTCAACAAAGGAGGGTTACATCTGTCGGCTCCCTGCCCACCATCTCCGCGGGCCCCTCCACTGACTGAGCCAAGCCCCAGGAGACACTGGCAGGACTCGGGGATGGGGCCAGGCCCAGGGGCAGAGACACACTGTAAAGTCTGCGGCCTGCAAATGGCAGTCCCTCCGCTCCCAATGCGGGGTGACTCCTCGGGACCTGAACCCCCGGGACACGGGCACTGGGAGGGTGCCGGGAGAGTTCTGACAGGGCCGTTGACCAAGGTGCCCGCAGCCTTCAGTCTGTCCCCAGCACAGAGCTCTGCAGTGGCTGAGGCGACGCTGGTGGCGAAGGGCTCCCTCGGCCTGCCTGCCTCAGCCTGGGGCCCCATGTGTCCCTCCACCCCCACCGCTATCCTCCTTAGTCCAGTCAGGGTTGGCAGCAGAACCAGCCTGCTGAGGCAAGGGTCTCAGCTCTCTGAGCCTCAGCTGTTCCATCTGCAGAACGTGTAGCAAGACCTTCCTCCCAAGACTTATTGAGGGGCTGAGTCCACAGGAGGGTCCCCCAACCCCCAGAGAGCCACCTGCGGACCCACCTCACCAGGGGTCCAAGTCCTACCCCCTCTCAGCCTCAGTTTTCCCACGTGTGATATGGGCAGATGGGCCTTCCCTTGCCCGTGGGTCCACTGAACACCTAGAGAGACCCTCCCTGCCAGAGCTCTCCCTGCAGCCTTGGCCCCAGGCCACCTCTCTCCAACCTGGCCAGGCCAGCCACCGCCCCTCCCACGGGATGCTCCAGCCAAATCTGCCCACCTGCCCTTCCTCTTGTGGGCCCACTGACCTTCATCCACAGCTTGGCTCAGGCACCTACCGCCCTCAGGACTTCCACACTGTCCATTCTCAAAGGCCCTGCTTCCACGGCCCCTGCTGGACAGAGACCCCCAGCCCAGCCCCTCACAGCCCCTCTGCAGGCTGAGCACCTCTACCTTGCACCAGATGGGTTCCTAGCCCGTCTTACCCCACCCCCCAACCCCACTACACTGTGAGCCTCTCGGGACATAGACATGGCTGCCCAGGGCCAGCACAGAGGAGGCCCCAAAACCTGGATGGTGGGTTGAAAAACTACAGTGACCTTTACCAAACAGGTATCAGATTTGCTTGAATTCACAAATGTGTTCAAGGAAAGGAGCAAATGACCATGTGGCAGGGCTGCAGCCCCTCTCCACCCAGGAGCCAGGGTGGCTAGGCTCTACAGCCCCGCCTTGTCCCTCAGTCGGTCTCTAAAGTGGAGCCACCTGGGAAGGGGCTTTGGGGGCATTCTGCCATTTCACATTCCCCATCCCGTCGCCTCCACAGGCACCTGCCGCCGACCTCTCCTCTGCCTGAGCCCCTCACTGGGCAGGGTGTGTGGGAGCAGCGGGTGCCAGTGCTGTGTCCCGAGCTGCCCCCCGGACCCCTCTGAGCAGCGGGCAGCGGGCCCATGCTCCAGGCTCCCAGCAGTTCATTATCCCTTCTGGAAAGTCACATTTAGTAAAACCTTGGAGCTGGGTGGGCCCGGACTTGATGGATTCCCGGAGCTGACCGTGACTCTGGACAAGCCTCTCAGGCTCTGAGTCTGTTTCCTCATCTGGAAATGGGGAGGGGCCTAACTCCCACCCGGCAGTGTCGCTGGAAGACAAGCAGGCTCCCCAAGCCCGGCATACAGTAGGTGCTTAATTAACGGCACCAATGGTAATAGCAGTTCGATGCCAGGGGACAGAGAGAATGGGGCCTGTGTCCCCTGTGGCCCCCTCCCAGGACCCAGAGAGGACAGCCCATCCAGCCGCCGCAGGCCCATGCACTGAGAGTGGAGGCAGGACGGGCGGAACGAGGGGAAGGAGCCTCTGGCCAGGCCTCGCTGTGCCACCTGGGCCCACTTCCTCACCTGGAAAAGGAGAAACGGTGACTCCTGGGATCTCAGAAATCTCAGTTGTGCAGTGAGAGGGCAGCCGCCCCAGCCCGCAGCCCTGTCCCCCAGTGGTGTGGGCAGGCCAGGTGGGGGCACTGCCAAGGGAGGGGCTGAGGCCGGGCAGGCAGAGGCAGATGGGTGGCAGCCAGCACTCCCCGTCACCCGGGGCAGTGACCGGAGCAAGGGGTCAGTAAAGGCTTCTGGGTGCTGTCCTGAGGTGGGCGACTGTGCAAGGGGATGGCACTGGGGCAGAGGCCACTCCCCAGCCTCGCTGCACACCGCCAGCCAGGCCAGCCCTGCACCCACCCTCCCCCACTGTGGCCCCACCCTCCTCACACCTCTTTTCTGGGCCCGTAGGGGCCGGCCCCCAACTTGGAAACCCACACACCGGTGTATGTGCATGTGACAATCCATGGCCTCAGGCAGGCACCCCCGCCTCGCCTCCTGCCCTGGGCTTCCCTCCACCCTGGCCGTGACCGCTACATGTCTGAAATACATTCCACCAGCACTGGCTCCCTTCCCTGGGCATCTAAGGCTAAAATGAGGACATCTGGTTGGGGTGGGACAGGGAGGCCACCCCACAGGACACAAGGCCCAGAATAACTCCCGAGTGAACCCCACTCTGTCCTGCACGGGGGCGATGCTGATGACCCAGCCTCGCCTGCTGATGCGCCAACCCCAAAAACTGCAGCAGGCAACTCAGTCCAAGAAGCGCTCTGCCCGGGTGTACCAAATGTCGCAGGCTGGCCCTCAGGTCAGGGGGGCAGGACCAGCATGGCCACCAGGGGGCACTGCAGGAGCCCCAAATGCAGTGGCCGCCCTGGGCCCCCAAGCCTCCC
>NW_007754469.1:0-2404 GCF_000696425.1 Galeopterus variegatus
ATGAATGTAATGAAGTATTAAATCATTATTGTGTTAGAAAAAAATAAGAAGTTGAGGCAGTACCACACTCTCCCGAGTGAGCCACAACTATACTTTTTTTGAAGTTGTTACAACAAGCAAACGGAAAGGACATTCTTGGGGGCATTAACCTAAAAAAAAAGAGGGACAGAATATTTTTCTCCAGGTATCTGAGGCCTGTATTAGCCCCCTATATTTTACATCTCTTCTTTCGTGTTTTACTACTTGTCAACTGAAGGGTTTTGCTTCAGAACCTCAGAGTAATTAATACTCATACAGGTGAGGCCAGTGAAATGTTTTGCTAGCACCTACCATCCCAGTTAAGACTGTTTACATTTCTATAGTATAAATCCCTCCTTAAAATTTTTAGTAAAGTCTAGTGTTGGGCTAGGGCTCACATCCCTCAAACCCATTGTACAGGCTGGGTCATAGACCCCTCACATGTCCGGCTGGGTCACCAGACCCCTCATATACAGGTCACAAGGTAGGTAATTGGGAAAGATCCCAGGAGCCATTAGCAGACAACAGAAGCTCAGTCCTCAGCTTCCTCAGCAGCAGCAGCAGCAGCTTACAGCCGCCTCCAGCAGCAGCGGTGGTGTCCTCCTGGAGTGTCTGGAGGGCCCTGGCAGCAACAGCTGGCAGCAATAACCTCCGGTGGCAGTGGTGGCAGCCTCCCACATCCCCCCCCTCCTGGGTGCATCCTGGGGGCAGGGGACACTGTGGATCAGAGCCACTCATCCTTTATACTTAAGTCCGATAACCCAGGAACACCTGGGTGGAGTCAGACAACCAAAGAACACCTGGGTGCACGTGCACAATTACGTTAGACAATAACCAAGGAACACCTGGGCACACATGCATATTTACATCAAATGCTCGGCAAGATTCAGAACATCTGAGGGACTCTGACCATTCATCTTCACTTTCCCTACATCTAGTATAATCACAAATGGACACATATAAAACAATCTAAAAAGCCAGGGTAGGGCTGCCTAGCCCTTTGTAGCCTTTATTACTTACAGCTCAAAGGATAAATATTATATACAGGAGTAAAGACAGCTGGTTGGTAGCCTAGATAGTTTTAGAATTTCAAATTGTGGCAGGTAGAGTTAGTAAAATTAATAGTGAAACTATCTAATGTGGAACTGTGTTTTCCTGGGGCCCTCAGAGGAAGGGGAGGTTGAAGAAAGGAGGAAGGGGAGTCTTGGTTGAAGCCCATGGATGACCCAGCTCTGTATAGCCCTTCTTTTGTGATGCTGACACTTCAGGGCTTTTATCATAGCTATAATATATGTCCAATACCATATAGTGGACATATGTCTTTAAAATGAGAGCTATAATACCCCACTTTAAGGACAAATGAGGGACATAAAGAATAGAGTGATAGTTTGGAAAAATGAAAAGATTACTGTGGCCTATTAATAAGAAGCTTTCCAAATAAAAAATAACTTAGTGCTCTATCTCCCTGTATGAGTCTAAGCTTTGAGGTATTTATCTAACTGAACTAGCTTTAAATGAAAAATGAGGTCAATGGAGTATGAAGGATGGATTTTGATACCATAAAATGTGTGTATCAGTGTTAAACACTTAACTCTGGGGCCAATGATCTCAGAGAGACCTTGTAGGGAAATGACTTTAGTTAAGAAGAGTCAGAAAATTCCAATGAACTTGGTTGGCAGTTTAGAATTATAAAAATTGCAGATTAGAGAAACCAGCTAGTCCAGCATTTGAATTTGCTGAAGTGTGAACTCAAGTCAAAGCCAGATGAAATGGTAAAAACAAAAGTTACTGTCAGGATCTGAGGTTAAAGAGATTAAGGAAAGCAAGGACAGAATTCTCTTCTTTTAATATAGGTCCTGCAACTTGAATGACATTAACCTAAAAAAAAAGAGGGACAGAATATTTTTCTCCAGGTATCTGAGGCCTGTATTAGCCCCCTATATTTTACATCTCTTCTTTCGTGTTTTACTGAAAACCCAAAGGACTCCTGGCTCAGTTGAGATGACACTAAAGCAATACTATAATTGATGAGAAGAAATTTTTTCTTAGATCAATTGCATTTCTCCCAATGTTACTAAAAGGACAAGGGGAAAGCTTGGGAAAAGGAAGACAAGATCTATATGCAAGTTCCTGCAGTATATTCAATAGCACTTTTGATGGTGGTGGTAAATCCATTTACAATGAAGTGATGTCACAGAGAGAGGCAAAGAATTAGGGTCTTTGATTATCATTTAAATAAAGCAGAAGAGAAAAATGTGCTCTATAGAAGTTCAAAAGATTTGTACAGATCTTAGAATTTTAAGGAAAAGAAACCATGGTTAGGAATGAAAATGATTATTGCTCCCCTAGGAATTTACATTTTAGAGCGAGAAGACAAATACATACA
>NW_007754469.1:5941-7983 GCF_000696425.1 Galeopterus variegatus
ATTGCTTCCAATCACTTTTTCTTTTTCTTCCACAGCTTAACGCTGCCCTGCTTTCTTTTCTGCCTCACTGTTACATTCATTAGGAACTGTGTTGTCACATTTGCTTTTTCTATTTTTAATATTTGCTTAGGCTAAAATATCAGACTTATTCAGGCATAAAGCTGGACCAAATTAGAGAGAATGGCAACAGAGTGGTCAGGAATGAAATCTTCAAATCTTCAAAACTCTGCTAATCTGCCAAGTTTAACATTTCTATGGGAATGCATGAGCACGTTCCTCACTTATAAATTTGGGAAGAAAATTAATTTTCTCTTCTGGGTCCATGATCAGATTTCTTTTTTCTAGTGTGTTCAATCTAACTAACCACTGCCAAGCATTTACTATATGCCAAGCACCATGTCAGGTACGATAGGCAAAAGATGAGCAAGGCATCATCCCTATCCCCAGGGGCTTATTACCCCTCAGATACTGAGTTGAGAGCACTCCAGTTCAATGGGGGGAGATCACAGTCCCCACACTGGCTCACACTGATAGGCTGAATCCTGAGCATACGTAACTTAGAATATGTTCAGTCCTCCACAATGAATTGGTAGCCCTTCCAAGGCAGAAGCAAGATCTCCTGGGATTTCCCAATATCTGAGACCTTACATGTAGTGATAATTCTGACATCTGTGTTGCACTTTAGAGTTTTTAAAGTATTCCTATAATTACTAACCCCTATAATACATCAGGACAGGTGCTATTATCCATTTTACTGATGACAAAATTGAGGCTCATATAGACCACATGGCTCAGACAGCCAAGGTCAGGTAAAAAAAAAATAAGTGACAGAGCTGGAATTAGAGCTAAAATCCCGACAATACCACCCTGTTTTTCTTGCTACAATTCATCCAAACCCAATAATCTGACAGTGGTAATCTAAAAACATTCATAATATTCTCATATGCAATTATGATGGATAGATAAGGGAAAAATACTACTTTAATAAACTTGCTATTAGTATACTAAAAATAACATCCCTACCTTAAATACTCTTTTTAGAACAACTTAAGAAATAAAAGTAAAAGGAAAGAAGAAAACAAAAAAATTTAAGATGGTATAACTTGGCAGTTAGCTTTCTGGAGAACAACAGAAGTCAAGCCTAGTTTCTTAACAAGGGCTTGTCCTGGGCCCTTTTACTTTGGAAAGGAATTTTCCCAGAAAGTATTGCTTTTGAGAAATCCAGGGAAGAGGGTGGAGATGAGGAAAAAGAGAATTAGCAACAGCTCTGCTTGATCAGGCTAATTTCCTTTTAAAGATAATATCATCTCTTATGGTGTCTCAGCACAATGACATGTTGGGATGTTGTCTTTGCAAAAGAAAATGGATACCTTTCTACAGATGTGGATGCTGAGGTAGAGGCTGCAAAGATGAGAACTGTGATTTGATGAGTGTCAGGAGCTTGGCCAGGAGTTTAACCTTGGTGTGGTTCACGATCTCCCAGGACACATGCTACAAGTGACTAACTGCCTTGAATACAGAATGTTAAATAACAGTTCCTAGTTGACATTGAACACAACTCATAGACTTCCATGGGATCTCTACCTTAACAAGCCCATGCATAAAACCTAAAGGAAGATAAAGTCACACAAAGCAAAATGTGAAAAATCCAAATTAATTTTCCTCTGAAATTATTTTCGGATTATATAACTCAAATGTCAAAATGCTGTGAGCTTTTAAAAAGCAATTACTAATTATTTATCATAGGGTCTGGATAAGTTATTTTGCATAGTTTTTCCTAATTAAGAGACTCAAACAAATTGGAAGAATTTTGTGTCTTCAGATAGGGATTTTAGACCTACACTGTGCAGAAGGGGTTGGGATACTGTGGTTTTGAAAGGGTCTAACCAAAAGCATTTACTTACATGCCACAATTATGTTCTGGCTTGGTCCAGCAGTCCTTCCCCAAGGAGCCACCTACAGTATCAGAGGGTCAAAGTTTATTTTGGATTGAATAGAAATGAGGCATGTGAGAAGCTTACACACAACTTTTTTTTTTTTTT
>NW_007754470.1:0-7983 GCF_000696425.1 Galeopterus variegatus
AGCCAGTGAGCAGCCGGTCTGTATGTGGGATCCAAACCCTCGGCGGAAGCGCTGCCGTGCTTCACAAGCTGCGCACTGTAGCAGTGCGCCACCGGGCCGGACCCTGGGCATGCTTTTAAAGGATTGATTTTCTCTACCCCTGTCTGAATCATGAGGGAATTTTTCTGTAGTCTTCACTGTGAGAACCTGCCAGGGCTTCTAAAAATAAAGCTCACAAAAGTGTGGGCATGTTCTAAGAGTAGGCCCCCAGCAGTTTTTAACTTTCACACTGGTCTACACTCAGCCTTCATCAATTCATCAATTACCATTTAAATGATCCTGTCAGTTGTTTGTTCCACTTCTGGTAAGCTGTAATTCATTGTATTTATCACTCCAGTTTTTTATTTGTTTTGTTTTGTGGTGGTTTGCCCTGTCACCTCAATTTTATGGTTAGTCTAAGACAATTTGTTGATTTAATTTTGTTCAGATTTTTTTTGTGAGGACAGAATGATGACTTCTAAACTCCACATATGAAAGTATATACTGTAAGTTTTTAGTCTGCTTTTCTTATGATGTTTTTATCTAGTACCAAGGTAGTACAGCTTCATAGAATGAA
Source organism: Galeopterus variegatus (assembly GCF_000696425.1). Taxonomy (NCBI): domain Eukaryota; kingdom Metazoa; phylum Chordata; class Mammalia; order Dermoptera; family Cynocephalidae; genus Galeopterus; species Galeopterus variegatus. Next base: position 596 of record NW_007754470.1, read on the forward strand.
CTATAAAGTGTTTCCTCCTCTTCTATTTTTTTGGTAGAGTATGTGAAGGACTGGTATTAATTCTTTAAAAGATTGGTAGATGGAATACTTCTTAGCCATAAAAAAGAATGAAACTATACCATTCGTAGCAATGTGGATGAGCCTGGAAAAAATTATTCTAAGTAAAACAACCCAAATACAGAAAGAGAAATTCCACATGTTTTCACTCATAACTGGGAACTGAATCCATAAATAAACAAATGAACAATAAAGAGAGATAGAGAGAAAGAAAAGAAACAACAATCACAGTAATACGTTGAAGTCTTAGAAAACTAGAGGTGGAAAAGGGAGAGGAGGGTGCGGGACTAATGAACTGGTCAATGGACACAGAATAATTGCATGTTGTAATGATGAGCAAGCTAATTATTCTGATCTAACCACCATACATTGTACACAATTATTGAAAATCAATGTTGTACCCCACATGTATGTATAATAAATAAAATAAAGTGAGAGTCTAGAAGTTAAAAAAAAAAGATTGGTAGAATTCATCAGTGAAGACATCTGGTCTTGGGATTTTCTTTCTTTAGTTTGAAAATTAAAATTACATAATCAAAATTACTTAATCTCCTTTTGAAATTTTTATTTATTAAATCTCCTTAATTGTAAGTGGTATATTCACATTTTCCTATTTGTTGAGTTAGTTTCAGTAGTTTGTGTCTTTAGAGAAATTTGTCCATCTCATATATTTAATTTATTTTTTTTACATTCATTTCTTCACAATATTATCTCACAATTCTTTTTATTTCTGTAAGGTGATGCCATACTTTTATTTCTGATTTTGGTAACTTGAATATTCTCTTTTCTTCTTGCCCAGTCTAGCTAATAATATATCAATTTTAGTGGTATAACAATAGAATGAAATTTTAGTTTCCCTAATTTTCTTTTTCTTTTCACCGTTTCATTTATTTCCATTCTAATTATTCATTATTTCTTTCTTCTGCTTACTTTGAATTAATTTTGCTTTTTTCTTGTTTCTTAAGGTGAAAAATTAGGTTATTGACTTGAGATATTTCTTCTTTTTTTATATAAGCATATACTGTTATAAATTTTTCTTCAAGCACTGTCTTAGCTACATCCACAAATGTTGTTTTCTCAATTTCATTAATGTAAAGTATTTTCTAATTTTTCTTGTAATTTGTTCTTTGACTCACTGGATAATTAGAAGTGTTGTTTAATTTTCACATTACTGTGAATTTCCCAAATTTCCTTCTGCTATTAATTTTTTGGGGGGGTTAGAGAAAATATTTATTTCATTTTATTTTATATTATAACATAGTTGATTGTACATGTCTGTGGAGTACAGCATTAAATATCAATACCTTGTGCAATATGCGATGCTCAAATCAGGATAATTAGTCTATTTAACAATATACAATATAATTGTTTTTTGTGGCCCTTTACAAATTCTTGCCTTATCTCCCTCAACCTCCCCCTTTTCCACCTCTGGTAACCTCAGTTTTCTCTCCTTTTGAAGGTTCAACATACTATTGTAATTGTTGTATCTTTCTTTTTAAAAAAAATTATTTTTATTTTTTTAATCTCTCAATCTTTCATATTCACTGGGAATAAGGCAATATATAAGGTCAAGTGGTTATGGTTATAATTCTACAAAGGATCAGTTAAAGTGATGCACATGCTGCCACTCATGCTCAGCACTATAGGGTTGATCCTTTATAGATACAGAATCACTTTAAAAAAATTTTTTTTATTGGTTATGAATATTCATGGGGTACAAAGCAAATTGTCACCACTAAGATGTGATGGCCAGATCCATACTGGCTGCATGTCCATTACCAAATATTGTGATTATACCCCATGTCCCCCACCCAATTATCCCCTAAGTTGACCTCCCTCCCCATCCCCCTTTCCCCACTCCACTTTGTATCCCTAGGTATGTTCTCTTCTTCTGCAAGTCCAATGCACCATTGTATCTTTCTTTCCTTTCTTCTTTATCTCTTAGCTCTCTTATGAGAGAGTACAGTGTTTATCTCTCTGTCTTTTGTTTCACTCAACAGAAGTTTCTCCAAGCTCATCCATGTTGTTGCAAATGGGAGAATTTCATTCTTTATGGCAGAGTAGTATTCCATGGTGTATATAACCACGTTTTCCTTGTCCAATCATCCATTGATGGACATTTAGGTTGGTTCTATATCTTGGCTATTGTGAATAGAGCTGCAATGAACATGGGAGTGCAGGTATCCCTTTGACATGATGATTTCCATTCCTTTGGGTATATACCCAGAGGTGGGATTGCTGGATCATACGGAGGATCTATCTGTAGTTGTTTGAAAAACCTCCATACTGTTTTCCATAGTGGTTGTACTAATTTACAGTCCCACCAACAGTGTGGGAGCTTTCCCTTCTCTCTACATCCTTGTTAGCATTTCTCATTCTCATTCTTTTTGATTACAGCCAGTCTAACTGGGGTGAGATGATATCTCAATGTGGTTTTTTTATTTTGTTTTGTTTTTGACAGGTAAGGGGATTGCAACCCTCAGCACAGTGTGGTCCACACCATGCTCAGGCAGTGAGCACACCGGCCATCCCTATATAGGATCTGAACCCGTGTCCTTGGAGCCACCAGTGCCGCACTCTCCTGAGTGAGCCACAGGGCCAACCCTCAATGTGGTTTTAATTTGCATTTCCCTGGTGACTAGTGATGTTGATCATTTTTTCATGTACCTATTGCCATTTGTATGTCTTCCTTTAAAAATGCCTATTCAGGTCCTTTGCTCATTTTTTATTTGGGTTATTTGTTTTTTTACTGTGTAATTGCTTGAGTTCTATGTATATTCTGGATATTAATCCCTTGTCAGATGCATAGTTAGCAAAAATTTTCTCCCACTCTGTAGGTTGTCATTTCACTCTGTTGATTGTTTCCTTTGCTGTGCAGAAGCTTTTTAGTTTGATATAGTCCCATTTGTTTATTTTCTCTTTTGTTGCTTGTGCTTTCGGGCTAATGTAATATTTTGTGTCCTGAGATTGTGTTGTGTGTTTTTAATATTTTATGTTATTGAGGTGTGTTTTATGGCTTAACCTTTGGTTATTCTGGAGAATGTTCCGTGTGCATTTGAGAAACGTGTTGTAATATCTAAGTGTTGTATGATAGTGTTAAGTTTTCTATTTCCTTCTTGCCTTGTTCTATTAATTATTGAAAGTTTGGTGTTGACATTTTCAACTATAATCATTTACTTAAAATTTTTTATTTATTATTAGCACATTTATTATTACGAATTGTGATATTTCTTTATACCCTGTGCCTGACCTGTCATTTCCCAAACTCCCTCCCTCTTTCCCCACCATCTCTAGCATCCTTAGGTTTGTTCTCTCCTTCTGAAAGTTCAATGTATTGTAGTCTTTTCTTTTTTTCCTTCATTCCTTCCTTCTTTCCTCCTTCCCTCCCCCCACTTCCTTCCTTCTTAGCACCCAGTTATGATTGAGAACATGCAGTATTTCTGTTTCGTTGTCTGGCTTATTTCACTTAACATAATTTTCCCCAGACTCATCCATGTTGCTGCAAATGGAAGAATTTCACTTTTTTAAATGGTTGAGTAGTATTTCATTGTGTATATAAACCACATTTTCTTTATCCAGTCATTCATCGATGGATGCTTAGGTTGTTTCCATATTTGAGCTATTGTAAATAGAGCTGCAATGAATACGGGAGTGCAGGGATCCTTTTGACATGATAATGTCCATTCCTTTGGATATATGCCCTGTAGTGGGATTGCTGGACCATATGATATAATCATTTAATTTTCTATTTCTTCCTACCATTCTAGCAGTTTTTGCTTTGTATATTTTGGGCCCTGTTTTTTGGTTTATATGCTCATAATTGTTATGTCTTTCTTATGGATTAATAATTTTATCATTATAAAGTGTTCTTTGTCCTTAGCAACAATCTTTGTTAAAATATATTTTGTTTGATAGCTGATTCAGCTCTAAATTAATTACAGTTTGCATAGTATATAATTTTCCACTCTATTACTTTCAATCTGTTTGTGTCTTGACTCTAAGTACTTGCATACAGCTTATGTATGGTTGGATTGTGGTTTTGTTTTTCTTTTCTCCATTCTGATAACTCTGTCTTTTAATTGCAGTGTTGTTTCATTTACATTTAATGTAATTACCTATAAGTTAGAATTTATGTCAGCTAATTTACTATTAATTTTCTGCATATATTATGTGTTTTTCCCTATATTTCTCCATTATTGCCTTCTTTTTGTTAAATAGATATTTTCTACTGTACCATTTAGATACAATTTTTGTTACTTTTACCATACATTTTTAAGCTTTTTTCTTATTGGTTGGCCTGAGACTACAATTAAATTAATAACTTAAAGTATACAAAACAAGTATACAAAACATTATTATTAACTACAGTAACCATGTTTCACACTAGATCTCTAGAACTTATTTTAGAACTAAAATTTGTACTCTTTGACCAACATCTCCCTACTCACCCTCCTGAAAACCACTATTCTACTCTCTACTTCTGAGTTTAACTTTTTTAGTTTCCACATATAAGTGAGATAATACAGTATTTTTCTTTCTGTGCCTGCATTATTTTACTTAACATAATGTTCTGCAGGTTCATCCATGTTGTTGCAGATGACAGGATTTCCTTCTTTTCAAAACCCGAACAGTATTTCATTGTGTGTATATACTACATTTTCTTTATTCATTCATTCATCGATGAACATTTATATTGATTCCAGATTATGACTATTGTTAATAATGGTGCAATGAACACATGAATGCAGATATCTCTTCAAGATAGTGATTTTATTTCATTTGGGTATATGCCTAGTAGTGGGATTGCTGGATCATACAGTAGTTCTATTTTTAATTTTCTGAGGAAACTACATATTGTTTTACATCATTGCAATACCAATTCACATTCACACTAACAGTGTATAAGGATCTCCTTTTCTGTACATCCCCACCACATTATCTTTTGACCTTTTCATAACAGTCATTTTAATAGTTGTTAGGTGGTATCTCATTGTGGTTTTGATGTTCATTTTCCTCATGATTAGTGAGGATGAGCACTTTTTTACATACCCATTTCCCATTAGTATGTCTTCTTTGAGAAGAATGTTTATTTAGCTCCTTTGCCTATTTTTAAATTGGGTTATTTGTTTGTTATTATTATGTTGTATGCATTCCTTATATATTTCAAACATTAACCCCTTATCATGGTTTGCAAATATTTTCTCCCATTTAATAAATTATCTTTTTGTTTTAAAATTGTTTTGCTTGCCATGCAAAGACTTTTTAGTTGGTTGTAGTCCCACTTGTTTATATTTACTTTTGTTGCCTGTGCTTTTATTGTTGTCCAAAAAAATTATTGTGAAGACCAATGTCAACGAATTTTCTCCTAGAGATTTTGTGGCTTTATGTCTTACATCCAAGTCTTTAATCCATTTTGAGTTGATTTTTGTGCATGATGTAAGATAAGGGTTCTATCTTATTCTTTGGCATTTGAATATCCAGTTTTCCTAGCACCATTTATTGAAAAGACTATCCTTTCCTCACTGTGTATTCTTGGTGTCTTTGTTGAAGATTAGTTGTTCATATAATCATGAGTTTATTTCTTGGTTCTCTATTCTGTTCCATTGGTTTATGTGACTGTATTTATGTCAGTAGCATACTGTTTTGATTACTATAGATTTGTAATATAATTTGAAATCAAGTAATGTAATGCATCCAACTTTGTTGTTATTGCTCAAGATTGCTTTAGGATTGTTTTTCTATTTCTGTGAAAAATGCCATTGGAATTTTGGTAGGAATTGTATTAAATCTGCAGATCACTTTCGTTAGCATGAACATTGTTACTGCATGAATAATAATTAATGCCGTTAAATATCGATTCTTCCAATCCATAAACATGGAATATTTTCCTTTTATTTGTGTCTTCTCCATTTCTTTAACAAATGTTTTATAATTTTCAGTGTAAAGATACTTCACCTCCTTGGTTAAATTTACTCCTAAGTGTTTTATTGTATTTTACTGATGATATAGTAAATGAGATTGTTTTCTTATTTTCTTTTTTAGCTAGTTCATTTTAATGTATAGAAATGCAACTGATTTTTGTATGTTAATTTTGTATCCTGCAACTTTACTGAATTTGTTTTTTAGTTCTAAGTATTTTGATGGTGGATTTAGTGTTTTTCAAATATAAGATCATGTTATCTGTAAACAGAGACAATTTAACTTCTTCTGTTCCAACTTGCTTGCCTTTTATTTCTTTTCTTAACTAACTGTTCTGGCTAGAACTTCCAGCACTATATTGAATCTAAGTGATGAGGGTAAGCAGCCTTTTCTTGGTCCTGATCTTACAGAAAAAGCTTTCAACTTTTCACTTTTGAGTATGATGTTAGCTGTGAGTTTGTTATATATGGCCTTTATTGTGTTGAAGTACATTTATTTTATACCTAATTTGTTTAGTGTTTTTATTATTATAAGAGGTTGAATACTGTCAAGTGCTTTTTACAAATCTATTGAGATGATCATATCATTTATATCCTTCATTCTGTTAATGTAACCTTTGTTGATTCACATATGTTGAGCTATCCTGGCACCTAAGGTATAAATCCCACTTGTTAAAGGTATATATTTCTTATAATGTGTTGCAAAATTAGATTTTCTAGCATTTTATTGAGTATTTTTTCATCTATATTCATCAGGGATATTGACCTATAAGTTTCTTTTCTCACAGTGTCCTTTTTTGGCTTTGGTGTCAGTTTAATGATGGCCTCATAAAATGAGTTTGGAAGTGTTCCCTCCTCTTTTTGGAAGAGTTTGCAAAAGAGTGGTGTTAATTCTTTTTTAAATGTTTGATAGACCTCACCAGTAAATCCATCTGATCCTAGGCTTTTTTTTGTTGGGAGATCATTGATTATTAGTTCAGTCCCCTTACTAATTATTGGCCTATTTAGATTTTCTACTTCTTCATGATTCAGCATTCATAGATTGTATATTTCTAGGAATTTATACATTTCTTCTAGGTTAACCAATTTGTTGGCATATAATTGTCTCTTATGATCCTTTGTATTTCTGCAGTATCAGTTGTAATGTGTCCTCTTTCATTTCTGATCTTGTTTGAGTCTTCTCTCTTTTTTTCTTAGTCTAGCTACATGTTTGTCAATTTTGTTTATCTCTTCAAAAAAAAAAAACTTCTTAGTTTTGTTGATCCTTTCTATTGTTTTCCTAGTCTATATTTCATATATTTGTACTTTGATCTTTATTTTTTTTCTTCTGCAAACATGGGGCTTGGTGGGGTTTTTTTGTTTGTTTTTTTGTGTAGTTTGTTGAAGTGTAAAGTCATGTAGTTTATTTTAGAT
>NW_007754471.1:0-7982 GCF_000696425.1 Galeopterus variegatus
CCGCGGGAGCGCCACTGCGCTCCCAAGTGGCGCACTGTAGCAGTGCGCCACCGGGCCGGCCCCTGATTCGTATAACTTTTACAATTGTTAGGAAAAGCTACAGAAAGGCTATAATGGACAAAAAAGCTTAGTAGATATCCCATCTAGCTCATCCATCTTGGTTACCTTTGCCTTTCATAATCTTGAGTTATGACGATGATGTAAATGTACTTATCCACAGAAATACAAATTAACTGTGGATTGCAATTGACTATAGCCCTGTGGATAGGGCTGTTTTTCATCTATTTGTAAACCAATTTCAGAATTCCTTATTTCGTATATATCTGTGGTTTTTAAACATTCTCTTTTGAACTTGTTGTCACATCTTATAAATTCTTTCATTAATTTTTTAAGGCAACAGCTTTAAACCACTGGTCATCCGATGTCCTGCAAACAGCTGTAGAGGCAGATGGTATAAGACCTAGATTGGAATGGGTTTGTTTTTCCAGGAAATACCTTAGAACTCGATTGCTTTGAGTCAGTCTTTATTTCAAACTTTATTTTTAGACATTTTATCTTTCTTATAAAGGTGGATTTCAGATGTGTAGCCACAAAGATATTCTGGGCAAAAATAACAGCTGTCTGTGCAAGGTTAATTATTGACTCCGAGGTGGAAGACACTTTTTCAGATGATTTCCTCATGGTCCAAAATCCTGGCTTTTAAAGTTGGACTTACCTGTGTTCCATTTCCGATTTTGAATCTCAGTAGCTCTGTGACCTGAGGCAAACTACTTAGGGTCTCTGAGAATTGGTTTTCTCATTTGTAAAATAGGATAATTGATGTCTTTGTTGTTGGTATACTACCATGCTATCGTCATATCTTTCTGTTCTGAGCATTAAGTAGTCATTCCATATGTGAGTTTGGCTAACGGAAATAAAGGTTAGTTTTTCTCTTTCTTTCCCTAAGGAACTGCCTTTCATATTTTATCAGTGTCTTTTCATTGTCAATAACATTCAAGGTTTTTTCCACTCGTCTTTCCACTTGCAAGAAATCTTCTTGTAGGATCACCCCCACTCTCTTATCTTTCTGCAACAAGTTCTTTGAACAAATGTGAAGAAGAATTTCTGCTAAATGTTTTCACGGAGAACATGTGTCAAAACCTATGAATAATTCAGCAATACCAGAAAAGGTCACCTTTCTGCTCCTGTGCCAAAATTTTCTCTAAGTTCCCCCTAATGCATGGCCCTGTCTTATTCAAGTGTGTGCTTTAGCTGTGCAACCTCTTTCTCTATCAGTCTTTGGTGATCTTGCACATGAGGAATAAATCTGGTCTGGCTGAATCCCTAAGGAATCACTGGGCAGTGGAGATTTGGAGACATCTCCTCTGCCTTCACTAGCTCCCATCCCTCACTAGTCAGCACTAGTTTCTCAACTGTTCAAGTACAGAATAATATTGCTGTCCTAAGCCCATCCTCACTCCAGCTGTTTTATCCTGTGCCCTTCAGCTGTATTTCTATGTCTCTATTTGAAACTTTCCCAACCTCTTTATGTCTTCTGAGTTTTAGAATTGGACATAGTAGTTTAGTGCATTTGACTATGTGGTGATAAAACTGGGGGACTGACTCCTGATTTCCCTAGCTGTTCCCCTGACCCCAGTCAGAACAGGCCTCAGCTGGGGGAAGGGAAAAAATGCTTGATCAAGCCTGATGGGCTGAATTCCTAGGAATACCAATAAAGCTTGCTTAACAATAAGATAAACTAGAGTGAGTTAAACACTTACTTTCTTTATGGTAAACATAACATAAATATCACAAGATGTTTGTGCCTCAGTTTGTTCCTTAAGATAATGACTACAGGTAATATCACTAACATTGGTTCTGAGATGTTTCCCAGACCACTCGTGATCACAAGCCTGCTTTGAAGCACACATACCCCAGACTCAGGGGAGCCACAGGAAATCTCTCTCAAGATGCCAAAAGTAATTACACTGACCTCACCACTGATCCACAAGATCCTGAGACCCTTACCTAAGTTCCTGTCCTTTAACTATCTGTGATTTTAAGCTCCTGGGGACTTCAAGGCCTTTAAGCTCTTTATGTGCCTCAATCTCCCTGACTGGCCACTCAGATAAATGCTGTTCTTTGTCACTGCAAACTTTGGAAGAGAGACTGTTTAGTCATCTGGAGTGGCGGACAACAAACAGACCCTTCTCAGTTTGATAGTAGTAAGCAAGAAGGAAAAGTACCACAAACTGGATGACTTCAACAACAGAAATTTATTTTCTCGCAATCTGGAGGACACAAGTCTGAAGTCGAGGGGTTGGCAGAGCTGGTTCCTTCTGACGACGTGAGGGAGAACCTGCTCCAGGCCTCTCTCCCAGCTTTTGATGGTTCGTTGGCTGTCTTTGGCACTCCTTGGCTTGTAGAGCTCTGTCTTCATCTTCACATCTCCTTGCATGCATGTCTGTCTTTGTGTCCAAGTTCCCTTTTTATAAGGACAAAATGTGTGTCCTTACAAAATTGGATTAGGGCCCAATTTTGGACCCTAATTAGTCCATATTGGATTAGGGTCCACCCATAGGATCTCATCTTAACTTGATCATCTGAAAAGACCCTATTTCCCAAAAAAGGTCACATTCACAGGTACTGGAGGTTAGGACTTTGACATCTTTTTGGATGACACAACTCATTCCATTATAGACCACTTCGTCCTTGTTCTTTGCGGCCAAGATAGTCTCACTCTCCTTTCCCATTTACAAAGAAGAATATCAGCAGGTGGGGGCCACAGGACTCAACCCAACGCCACATACTCCTACCTACATGGAAGAAAGAACAGCTGGACCTAAACTTCACCAGTTCCTGCACATGACTCATTACCTCAGGCAACAGGCCTCCTGCTCTCACTAGCTGGAAATTTGTCGAGAGAAAGGGGTTGCAATTTGCTAAAATAACTCCAGAGCTGCAGATGGATGATTTATTTTTTAGGTCATACAATTTGAAAATGCTAATATATCCTTACTATTTAAATATCATTGATTTTCTAGAATTATTTTGAAAATATATATTAAATCATTTTCTGCTGATCATATTTATACAACTGTCCATCTTCAATTGTTGAGTATCTGGAAAAGGTGTAAGAATGATTTCTTTTGGGCTCATGTATTTAAAAAATGTAGACAGGTAAATTCTAAAGAGTCAGCCAATAAGTAACTACCTAGAAGGCTGTGGACACAGGCATCCCACAGAGATTGTCTCTGCAATTCATAGCTCAGCCCTGCAAAATGGATGACACTGTGACATTTTGTAGTCTCAAAAACTGTAATGGGCTCAATCCCCTAAAGCTGGGGCTTGCAGTGCTGGGACTCCCACAAGGTCTTTCAGATTACAGTGTATTCCATGAGTTTCTACTGTTCAATTCTGCTTAGCACTGTGCAATGTTGCTTTGCCTCCCACAGATTTGTTTCCCCTTTTCTCCTGAGTGATGGAGCCAACAAAGATTACTCAAAGCCCATCTCTTATGAGCAGTGAGAGGCCCCAGAAAGGGCTTAATATCCCAGAACCCTCAAGCACAAGGCATTCCTTCCATTTGGGAAGTTAACCCCGAATTGGGGTTCTCTTCCTGCATTTATTCTCCAGACCACCAAGTTATAGGAAGAGACATAGGTGGGGTTTTGCTAAGTACAGTTTAACAAGTTTAACAATAGAAGCTGGTAACATGCAATTAAGCCTATCCATTAACAAAAGCTTGATTCTAGCAAACATTCCTTCTCCCTCCAGCAGCTTCCCAATAACTTTACATATCAATCAGTAGTTTGTCTGTCTTTGAGCCAGCAACCTTGCTGTGTTACAATTCTTTATCTTACAACAGAGACTTTATAGTCTGGGGAAAATTTCCTGTCCTTTGCAAGGTCAATATTTGAAACTGCAAGGCTTTTGAAAACCAGGCCATGTGAAGTACATTTGCTTATGAATCCTCTACAGTGCAAAGAGCTATGCCTTTTCTAAAAATATAGCCCAGAGGGAAGCTGTCATCTCTGAGGTTGGCCTGCCTAGGTTTGAATCCAGGCTTCCACATTAGCTATACAAACCTGGACAGGAGACCAAATCATGCAGTGTCTCAGTTTCTCACAGCCAAGTACATAGTATTTGTAGGGTTGTTGTGGGGATTACATGAGGTTGTGTTAATAAAGCATCTAAAACAGTGCCTGGCATCTGAGAACCATGCAATGAGTAGAAGTGTCATGGCATGAAATAGAGCTCCCTACACCCTCATAATGTACACTGTCTGCTTCTGTAGAATTGATTGCTTAACGTAAGTGACTCCATTTTGTCCCTGTCTGACCTGCAGACTAACTCCGCCTTTGGCATGAGAAATCGTTGGCCTTTTCATAGAAACAAAAACAATTACACAGAAACAGGAGCCATACATAGTGAATTATTACACGGGAACAGGAACCATACATAATGAAAACTTGTATGCTTGATTGCTTGAACTGCTCATTCTTGGCCTTTGTGACCTAGCTACCTAGCTTGCTTTGTGCACCTGGACAAACCCATGTGCCAATGAGATGTAGTTTTTGCCTTTAAAAACCCTATAAGACCAAAGTCCGAAGCTGTTCTTCCTTGGTTCCTCCTTGGGAGACGGTCACTGGCCAGCTGGAGTGAATAAACTGCCCTTTTCTGCATGGGTGGCATGTAATTGCATTTCTTGTGGGAGAGTGCCTCACAACAGGCATATAGTAAAGTAAAGTGGTCTAAAATAGGTTAAAAACAACTACAAAATAAGGGCAAAGAGTTTAAAGAAGGAGAAGCCACTGCCTGTTTGAACTCAAGGCTCATATTCTTACCTATCAAGCTTTGCTGTCTCTACTCTACATAAGGCAGGAAAGCTGCTGTCTTGCTCCAGCAGCCAAGAACATCCCAAAGAATTGAACTCTCCATGTTTTTGTAGCAACTGTGATGAACATAGAGCCTCCCACAGCCAACAGAGGAGAGAGGAGGTGGTCCTTGTCAGAGTGTGTAATTGGCAGATTAGCTCTGAGCTCAAAAGTGCCCTGGCCACACTGAGGTTTATCCAGTCTGGCCATCCAAGTTTTGCCCAAACTCAATTTTTCAACATGGAGGTGGCATTGACAGAAGGCAAAAGTATTTGCTTTTGTTAAAGTGCATTCTAAAATTCTAAAAGGGACACTTCAAAGCTATTGCTGCTTCTCCAGGGATGGCTGAAAATAAACACGCATACAATTGGCTTTTTAAAAGTGCCCTTGGGCCACATGGAGCCAGGCTGTTGTGTGCATTTCAACCTCGGTAGATATATTTAAGTCACCATCCAGCTTTGCACCCTGAGGAATTCAAGAAAGCACTGTGTGATTTTAGATTTGAATTGGTAAAGCAAATTTGGATGTAAAAACCTTTCTGTCTCAGAACCTAGCAATATGAACAAAGAATGACTTATAATAGAAATGAAAGGAATGGAGAGGCACCTCAAGGAAAAGTGGGAAAACGTACACCAGCACAGACTTAAATTGCATGGATTGATGCCTGGTGGCCTGAAGTTAAATAAGAACAAAGGGTTGTCCGAAAATCCTGAAAACTCAGCACAATGCATCTCCAGGTAGCTTTTCACATTGTGCTCCACAGAGGTACTTTGGAGCAAGCTGAAGAGGGACCAGACAGAGCTCACAGTGAGCCCTGAATTGGGGGAAGGATATGGAGAGGGATGACTGTGGCCCTTTACGAGCTCCTCATGCCACAGGGACAACAGCAAAACCACAAACACAACCCACAGGGATTCCATGCTGGTGAGTTCCTCAAGGGACAAAACCAGAGGAGTAGAGGGAAGGAAGAGCCTACTTATCTTGAGCGATGCATAGAAATTTAGGCAAATAGAAGGCAAGTGAGAAACACACAACATCTAAGAAAGGCCTTGAGAAATCCTGACACAGGGGCCCAGTCACCTTCCATTTAGCCCTTCTCTGCTTCCAGGAGGGCCACAGCTATGGGAGCAAGATATCCAGGTGATGGCAGGGACCAGTCCTATTCAACCAGATGGAAGCTCCTACCCAGGAAGTAATACAGAACACAGAGAAGGCACAAAGTCAGGTCAGGTCAATACTGACTGATGGACTCCAGGACAGTCTGCAATAGGATATGCTCCCTTGACTTCAGACACTCAAGAGAAATACATGAGAGAGCAGAGTCTGTCACAGCCCATTGTGACTGTCTGTGATCCTCTCTGAGCCCTTTAGCTCCCCACCTTGGAACACCAGGCCCTGAACATGCGGTTGTCATGTTGTTTCACGGGAAGGGAAGCAGGTCCACGCATTCTCAGAGACGGCAAGGAGAGTCCACCCACACCATATCAGGACAAACAGAAGTTCTGGACACAGCCATGCACTTTCAACATCATGATAGTTATGCAGCAATTAATACCTGAAGAAGATGAGGGAGAAAGGGGAGGACGGGAGTGTGGGAGAGTAGGCAAGAGGACGGAAGGAAGAAAATCGGAGAGCAGAGGAATGAAGTCTCTACTAAAAAATCCTAATCCAAGGAAATAATATTTTACTCTATGCAGGAGAATATATAAATAATGAGTTTAATGAGTTTATTTTTAAAGGAGCTCAAACATGGGATATTAAAATAAAAGTAGAGACTAGAGGTTAGAAAATTATAAATAAAATCAATATACTACTGAATAAAGAGAACAAGTAGAAACAGCAAAGGAAAAAAGAGAATAGCTTAAAACTAAATTATAAATGTAGAAAAAAAGGTTTTAAATAATCACTATCAAACAAGTTGATTAAAACAATTTAAGGAAAAGATAATACATTATGGAGAACAAACAGGTAACCTCACGCTAAGATAATCAATGTCTTTGTAATAAAGAATCCCCAAAGGGAAAGTGGAATTTTATTCAACGTTATAATGAAATGAAATTCTACAGAGAGAAAGGAAGAACTGCTTGTCCGGATCACAAAGGCATACTCAGTCTCAGGAAACTGATATTACATGACCAACTCTAGGCACATTCCATTTATCTGTGTTAGCCAATTTTAATGAAAAAGAGAATTCTTCAGACCACCAGCAGACAAGGCAAGTTACTTAAAAAGAGGAAAGCCAAACTGGCCGCTGATTTCTCCAGAGCAGCATCTAATGCTGGAAAAGAAAGTTCTGAGGGAAAGAAAGTTCAGCGCAAGATGCTGCTCCTCACACGTGGTTGTTCAGGGCGAAGAGAGCAGACTGACCTCCCCAGAGGGAGGAACTGACGACACCCCGAACACTTCCCGAAGAAGAGCCCGGAGACAGGAGAGCCTCGCCAAGCAAGAGCTCAAATTGCAAGCCTGGAAGATGCGCTGGGGTGAGGCACTGGACAGTTTCACACGTAGAAAGAGGGGCAAACTGCGGGAACGATCCAAAAGGTAACTTACAAATCACAACGTTATGTTAATGGCTTCCCAGAGCGTCCAGGAAGTGCCGTGTATCCGAGCCGTCGTTCTTCTTCCTCAAGTCCTCAGTTCAAATCACCTTCAGGGAGGCGAAATCCAACCCAAGCCGTGAGGGGCCGCCTCGACCCGCCCCACTGTCTGCAATTTGCACACGGAAGATGGCGGCCTGGGCAGAGCTGCGCATGCGCGACCCCAGCAGCCAATCACAAGGAACACCTGGGCGCACGTGCATGTTGACCCCCCAATGCTCCGCGAGACTCTGGACATCTGAGGGGCCCTGGCCATTTTTCCTATATTTTCGCAACATGGCCCAGGGACCAGCATTACCGTGCACAGATGCAATGGAGTTCTCTCTGCGGCAATGACTTTGTGGTAAGGTGCAGAGTCGCCAGAATGACAGTTCTGAAAAGTGAGTTGAGGTCCTTGTCCGCAGACAGACTTTGCTTCCAGGAAAACTTGTCTGGTGGTGGACACACAGCTGCAGGTGGACACACAGGTCCTGACTGTGCCAGGAGCACTGTCTCACAGAGGGAAGGACACACACGTTTTCACTGTGGA
>NW_007754472.1:0-495 GCF_000696425.1 Galeopterus variegatus
TTTAGGGTTAGGAACTCTCTGGGAATTATGTTTGACCTTTTGAATTGTCAGTGATAGTTGAAGAAAGAGCCAAGTTTTTATCAACAATGAAAATAAAATAATTTTTATTTTTTTAATTATAATCAAATTCTTTAATTTTCCTTAGTTCAACATTTATGAAACTTATGTAATTAAAATCTTTAGATGGTTGCTGAATGCCTCATATGCATAAAAAAGCCATGCAAATTTCTCAGATATCTCACCTTAAATCTTGATATCTCTGCAGGAGTTCCATTAGATGCAGGAGTTTGAACATCTTTTATTGCTCAAAGTAATTGAAATTAATAGCTGAAGACTTTGTGTGTGTGTGTGCTAGTGAAACTCATGCTGGAAAGTGTGATTCTGTTTTATTGAAAGTATGTAATCCTAGTGGGGATAAGTGAGAGGTCATTTTCCCCCCTGTATTATATAATAATTGGAGGTAATTTAGTTAATGTTGTTCTTAATTTTATTTAA
>NW_007754472.1:4370-7982 GCF_000696425.1 Galeopterus variegatus
TATATGGCAAGAGGTATGGGTCTAGTTTCATTCTTCTACACATGGACATCCAGTTTTCCCAGCACCATTTACTGAAGAAGCTGTCCTTTTCCCAGTGTATGCTCTTAGTGCCTTTGTTGAAGATCAGTTGGCTGTAAGGACCTAGGTTGATTTCTGGGTTCTCTGTTCTGTTCCACTGGTCCATGTGTCTGTTTTTATGCCAGTACCATGCTGTTTTATTTTGTAGTATAGTTTGAAGTCAGGTAGTGTAAGGCCTCTGGTTTTATTTTTTTTTGCCCACGATTGCTGTGGCTATTTGGGTTCTTTTGTTGTTCATCTGAATGTTAGGATTATTTTTTCTATTTCTGTGAAGAATGTCATTGGCATTTTGATGGGGATTGCATTGAATCTACAGATTGCTTTGTGTAGTATGAACATTTTCACATCAGTTCTTCCAATCAATGAACATGGAATGTCTTCCCATCTTTTGGTGTCCTCTTTAATTTCTTTCAGCAGCATTTTAAAATTGTCATTGTAGAGATCTTTAACCTCTTTGGTTAAATTGATTCCTAGGTATTTTATTCTTTGGTAGCTATTGTAAATGGGCTTGCTTTCTTGATTTCTGTTTTTGCTTATTTGTTGTTGGTGTATAAGAATATTGCTGATTTTTGTGTATTGATTTTGTATCCTGAAACTTTACTGAATTTGTTTATGAGCTGTAAGAGGTTTTTGGTAGAGGTTATGGGTTTTTCTATATATAGAATCATGTCATCTGTGAACAGTGACAATTTGACTTGTCTTTTCCAATCTCGATGCTTTTTATTTTTTTCTTTTGCTTGATTCCAATACTGTGTTGACTAGGAATAGTGAGAGTGGGCATCCTTGCCTTTTTTCTGTTCTTAAAGGAAAATCTTTCAGTTTTTCCCCATTCAGGATGATGTTGGTGGTGGGTTTGTTGCATATGGCTTTCTGTACCTAATTTGTTGTGGGTTTTTATCATGAAGGGATGCTGAATTTTGTCAAATAGTTTTTATGCATTTGTTGAGAGAATCAGATGGTATTTATCCTTGCTTTCATTGATCTGGTATATAACATTTATTGATTGGCAGAACTCAAATGACTTAACAGTAAAAAAACAAATAATGCAATTAAAAAATGGGCAAAGGAGCTGAATAGACATTTTTCAAAGGAAGACATACACATGGCCAACGGGTACATGAAAAAATGCTCAACATCACTAGTCATCAGTGAAATGCAAATCAAAGCCACATTGAGATATCATCTCACCCCAACTAGACTGGCTATAATCAAAAAGGTAGAGAATAACAAATGCTGGTGAGGATTTGGAGAAAAGGGAACTCTTGAGGATTTGGAGAAAAGGGAACTCTTCTACACTGCTAGTGGGACTGTGAATTAGTACAGCCATTATAGAAAACAGTATGGAGTTTGCTCAAACAACTACACGTAGAACTACCATATGATCCAGCATTCCCACTTCTGGGTACATACCCAAAGGGATGGAAATCATCATGTCAAAGGGATATCTGCACTCCCCTGTTCAGCACAGCTTTATTTACAGTAGCCAAGATATGGAACCAACCTAAGTGTCCATTGATGGATAACTGGATAAGGGAAATGTGGTATATATACACAATGGAATACTCTTCAGCCATACAAAAGAACGAAATTCTGTCATTTGCAGTAACATGGATGAGCTTGGAGAAAATTATGTTAGGGAGTATAAGCCAGGCACAGAAAGAGAAATACCGCATGTCCTTACTCATAAATGGGAAGAAAGAAAAAAGGAAGGAAGGGAGGGAGAGAGGAAGGAAGGAGTAAGGGAAGAAGGAGAGAAAGAAAGACCATAACACAACATTGAACTTTCAGAAGGAGAGAACAGAACTAGAGAGAACAGAACTATAGTTACTAGAAATGAGAGAGGCGGAAGGGGGTTAGCGAGTAATTGGGTAAGGGACACAAAGAATAATTACGATTTGTAATGGTGAACATGCTAATAATATGGATTTGATTATCACAAACTGTGTACAACTACTGATAGTCAACTCTGTGTATATATAAATATATAATCAATTATAAATATATATAAAATATGTAAAAATATATAATTATGTTTCAATTCAAAACATAAAATATAAATAAAGCAGAAAAAATAAAGGAGAGAGAATACATAGGGAAGTGACTTCTTGTATTTTCAAGCAATGTGTGTAGAAATTACAATATGACAAAGGACTAATGTAATGAATACTTAAAAAGATCAAAAAGTAGATAGTTAATCTCTTATTTCCATTCCTTTTACCCATTGATTGACTTTGACCTGGTTTTATTTTTAAGGATTTGTGTACACCAATGGCAGAATCGTCCAGTGATTCAGACCACTTCTGTCGTCGTGACCGATTGAGTCGATGGGCTGCCAGATCAATTTACAGGGGAACTCGAAGTCATCCTACAGTAGATGTCACCGAGAAGGTCAACACTATAACAAGTACTTTACAGGTTAGTTTAACAATGTTTGCACTTAACAGATTTTAAATAGTTTGAGCTGAGTTAGAGTTTCAGTCAGTGTATTAGTTTTCACGACACTTTAACAGATCACCACAAAGCTAATGTCTTAAAACAACGAAACTTATTTTCTTACAGTTCTGTGGGTCAGAAGTCTGGCACTGATCTCATCACACTACAATCAGGGTGTTGGTAGGACTGCATTTCTTTCTGGAGGCTCTAGGGAAAATCTGTTCCTAAACCCTATGTATACTATGTTTTTTCCTATACATACATAACCATGATAAAGTTTAATTTACAAATTAGGTACAGTAAGAGATTAACATCAGGAAATAATAAAACAATAGAAAAATTTTAACAGTATACTATTGTAAAAGTTATGTGAAAGTGATCTCTCTCTTTCTCTCCTCAAAATATCTTATTGTATGGTACTGTGGGTAACTGAAACTGTAGAAAGTGAAACCTCTAATAAGGTGGGATTACTGTATTTCCAAATAAAATATTGTGGGAGAGTGCAACCAATAGAAATTACTGAGTTTAGCTTCTTATGGACATGTGCCTTTAGAAAAGTTGTTCATGTTTTGGCGACGTAGATTACTTACCAATGAATGATGGAGAGAGGTAATTTTGATTTAGAGGCTAACTTTTGATAGCATTTGGAAGTTTGAATGGAGGCAGTTTGCATCCTTTCCATATAAAGGACTTGAGGGAAGAGGCGTGAAGGATATATATTAGTCCGCTCCTGTTACTTACAACAAAATACACAGAACTGGGTATTTTCATAAGAAAATTAAGTTTATTGCTTACAGTTTCAGAGGCTAGAAAGTCTAAAGCCCAGGGAATACATTCGGTGAACACCTTCTTTGGTGGTAACTTCAGTGATGGCAGGGTATCACATTGCGAAAATGGCATAGCATAGCAAAGGACAGACTCTTCATGTTCCCCTTCTCAAGCCCTCAGAACCATGTCCCTGACCACCATTTTTAATCCATTCGGTACAGCATGATCCTACAATCTAATCACCTCTTCAAGGCACCACCTTTTAGTTGCTGTAATAGGATTTCCCAACCTCTTAACAGTCACAGTGGGGGCCAAGTTTCTAATACATAAAAC
>NW_007754473.1:0-259 GCF_000696425.1 Galeopterus variegatus
AACTTAAGATAAATATTTTGGGGGTTTTTTTTGTTTTTTTTGTTTTGATTTGTAAGTTCTTAATTCTGTACACTTCCTCTCAAAATACTAATTTAACTGTATTAAACTTTTCTATAAGTAGCATTTTGATCATTCAGTTTTTATGTAATTTTTAAAATTTTTTTAATTGACCATATTTATGGGGTACAGAGTTATATTTTAACATGCACACAATGTGTGATGATCAAATCATGGTAGTTAGCATGTCCAGTTTTAATGA
>NW_007754473.1:5894-7982 GCF_000696425.1 Galeopterus variegatus
TGTAGTGTTTCTTTATTATTTTGATGTCTGTTGGGTCTACAGTGATGTCCTCTGTTTTATTCCTGATATTTGTAGTCTGTATCTTCTCTTTCTTTCTAAGTTGTGCTAGAGGTTTGTCAATTTTTTTCTATTGTTTTTTAGTTTTTTAATTGTATTAATTTTTTCTCTTTTTACTTTTCTTCTGCTCACACTGATATTATTTTACCCTTCTTTTTTTTAGTTTCTGGAGGTATAAGCTTATGTTGTTGATTTGACACTTCTTTTCTGATGTATTTTATTGCTACACATTTTCCTCTTGGTGCTGCTTTAGAATCATCCCACACATTTTAATATGCATTCCTAATTGAATTTTATTTTTATTTTCATTAAAAATTATATTCTTTATTTTATTTTCAGATTCTTCATTGCTCACATGTACAAATATAACCAATTTTGATATATTTATCTTACCTCCTGCTAACTTCTTATAATTGTTTATTTGTCTTTTTTTTGTGAATTTCTTAGAATTTTCTACATACAAAATTATGTCATATGTCAGTAACTATTATTCTATGTCTTATTTTTCAATCTGGATGCCTTTTATTTCTTTTTGTTCTCTCATTACAAACACTGAGTCCACAAATACAATATTGAATATAAATAGTGAGAGTGGATATACTTTGCCTTTTTCTTGACTTTACGGAACAGACATTCAGTCTTTCACCGTTGAATATAGCATGTGCTATTGTTTTTTTGTAAGAGCCCTTTATCAGGCTCAGGGAGTTCTTTTGTATTCCAAGTTTGCTGAGAATGATTTTTGTTTTGTTTTGTTTTTAAATCATGGATTGGTGTTGCAGTTTCTCAATGCTTGCACTGTGTATTTAAGAGGATAAAGCCATTTTTTCCCCTTTATTCTCTTAAAATGGTGTACTATTGTAATTGATTTTCTGATGTTAAACTAATCTTGCATTCCTGGGATAAGTTATACTTGGTAATAGTCGCAATCCTTTTTATATATTGTTGAATTTGGTTTACTAAGATATTCTTGAGAATTTTTATGTCTACATTCAAAAGGGTTATTTGTCCTTTTCTTTTATTGTGATGTTTGTCTGGCTATGGTATAACAGTGATACTCTCCTCATTGAATGAATGAGGAAGTGTTCCTTATCTTTTTAAAAAGAGTGTGTAGAATATTGTATTATTTCCTCTTTAAATGTTTGCTAGAGTTTGCCAGGGAAGCAATCCTGTCTTGAGCTTTTCTTGATAGGAAAATTTTTGCTTACTAATTCAATCTTTTTACTTGTTTTACAGCCTTTAAGACCATCTGAAAGATATGCATTGGTATTTCATTGCGGTTTTAATTTGCATTTCCCTAATGGTTAATAATGTATAGAATCTAATCATATACTTACTTGAAATCATATATCTTCTTGGTGAAGTGTCTGTTTAGATATTTTGCCCATTTAAAATTTTTCTCATTATTATACTTTGAGAGTTCTTTGTATATTCTAGATGCAGCACCTTTATCAGAAATACAGTTTACAAATATTTTTCTCAGAGTGTGGTTTGTCTTTTCTTTCTCTGAACAAGTTACCTTTCATATAGCCAAAGCTTTCAATTTTAATAAATCAGATCTATCAAAATCTATCAAATTTTCTTCTGTACTGTGTTTTTGGTGTCATATCTAAAATCCTAACCAAAGTCACAAAGATTTCTTCCTTTCTTTTATTTGGAAGTTTTATAGCTTCAGATTTTAATTTTACATTTAGGTTTTTGTTTTTTTTTTAAATTTTGCATTGGGATTACAAATTATCTTTTCTTCATTAAATTGCCTTTGCATGTTTGTCCAAATCTGTTGGCTGTACTTGTAGAAGGCAGTTTCTTGGTTCTCTATTCAGTTCCACTGATTTATGTGTCTATTCTTTCACGAACACTGTCATGATTTCCATAGCTTTATGGTAGGTCTTGAAGTTGGGTAGTGAGTCTACTGATTTTGTTTCTTTTTTTTTTTTTTTCAAAATTCTTTGGCTACTCTAATTCCTTTGCATCTCTGTATATTTGATGTGTCTTCAAAAATTTATGGGAGAATTTATGTTACCTTTTAAAAGG
>NW_007754474.1:0-7981 GCF_000696425.1 Galeopterus variegatus
AAGCTTCCAAACAGTGAAAAACTTAGCTACGTTTCCTTTTAACCCTTAATACATTAACTGTAGACAGAAAAAGAGTAAAACAAAAATGAAAACAAAACTTTCCTATCCCGTATTCTCCCCTTGTCTAAATGTGTTGCTCATTTAACAGACGTGTGTGAACCGTTACATGTACAGCCTATTCCAGGTGCTGTGGGTAGTATTAAATATTCTCTCATCTTAAAGACCTAACAACTGTTTGGAGACAAAAGTCACACTGGCAGTAGAATAGTGGACTAAGCATAAACTTTGGAATTAGATCTAAGTTCAAATTCTGGTTTGGCCAGTGACTAGTTGAATAAACATGGGGAAATTATTATACTTTTTATGTGTTGCTTTCCTCATTAGTAAATGCAAAATTGTTAAGAGTGTGAATAATAATGATTGAACCACTACCCTGTACAAGGCATTTTGTGTACATTTTTACAATGTTTCATTTTAATTCATTTCAATTTAATCCGTACCATAACCCCAGATTGTAGTATTTTCATTTTATGGATGAGAGAATTGAGCGACTTTTATTAAGTTGATCAAGGCATAGAGCTAATGGAGAACAAAACTGGGATTTAAACATAGGATTCTAACGTCTGTAATCTTAGACCACTCTAGAGGCCATATAGCATATGAAAAGATGCATGAAAATTTTCTGACACATAGTAGGGGCTCAGTCATTGTTATATTGTTTAATATATAATCAATTATAAGTGTTAGTTATACTGATAATTATATTAATATATATTATATTACATAGTATTATATGAGTATAATGTATTATACATTAATTAAACGAATTAATTATATTGTTATGTTTAGTGGAAAGTTCACTAAACTTGAAGTCAAATGATCTGACCCAGGTTTTTGCTCTGCTATTTACTAGCTCTGCCAATAAACAAGTCACTTACACAAACATTCTCATTCGTATATAGGCACGCCTGCCACATTGTAGCTGTTCAATAAATATTTGTTAAAAAATGAACGAATAAACAAATAAATGAATAAATGTTATGGACATTTCCAGGTCTTAAGAAAATGACTCATTGCGATCTACACAAATAAAAATTTAAATAAAATGAAAAGTTAATTGTCAGTAGTGTCCTTAAGGTCAGCATCAGAAGTGCCCCAGACCACAGTGTGTCTTCTACAGCGACCCCCTGTGGTGCTAATTGGCACTGCAAGTGTTATTGCACGAGGCTTCCAAGCAATGCCTGGTTTTGGCATTTTTGCCTGGGATTCGCTCTGCCACTAGTTCGCTCCACTTCTACAGCCTGTTAACCCTAGCCTGAACAAGAAGACTTTTGCTTGATCCTGTAAGTGATCAACTGCTTATTTGCTTAACATTGCAATGCTCTTGCTGGGGACCTTTTGCTTGGATTGTCTGAGTCTCAGAAATCAGAAAAAGATAGTGAAGGAAGGCAGGGGTATCTGGGATAAGAAGTATCCTTTTGTACTACTCTTCTTTCGAGCTTTGTGCTCATATTTTCCTTTTGTACTATATCCTCTTATATTAACAAATGAACTGAAAACATAATAGAAGTATGATTTATCGAGCCCTTACACCAGCCATATATTAAAACTTTTTGTACTAGTCCTGTTACATATCTTATTTAATTCTCACAATAGCCTGACAAGGTAAATGATATTATTATCCAATTTTACAAATAAGGAAAGGGAGGTTTAGAATGGTTAAGTTATTCATTCAATGACACATACCTAGTTGTAGAGATAGGACTGGAACCCAGTCAGTCTGTCTTCTATTCACGTGTTGCCTCGTGTAACAGAGTAGAAAGAAAATAGGTTGGAAGGAGATAAAGGCAGACATAATTGGGTCTCCGCTTTACTTCTGCATGTAATTAAAATAAAATAGAAGAATCTGGCTCATTTTGAATTGCACTTTCCCAAAGCAGCACCTATATTACTGGGGAGATGCCAGCATTAAGAAGCAGGCGTCCTTTGTGAATTACAGAGTGACTTGTAAAATGCTGTTTATGGTTAGGAATGGCAGACCAATAAAACAAAAGTTAATCTAGCCAATGTTTTGTAAGAACAACAAGAAATTATTGCTGTTTTTTGTTCTTGTACTTCTTGGGAGGTAAATATTTTTTAAGGACCAATCCTTTTTTTTTTTTTTCTTTAAATCCCCTTAAGAAACATAATATGTTCTGGCACAGATATTTAAAACATAACACTTAAAAAAAATTTCAAGGGCATCCACATAGTAAGAGAAACTCTAGACACAATAATATACCTTCCCTTCTCTGTTCTCTGCAGGGGGAACTTACTTCAGAGGTAGGGAATTAGAGAATTAATCTGATGAACTCCCTTGACCCCTTTTGTCCGGTGTCTGAGCAAATCTGGAATATTTGGAGACTGTGTAATCGGTGACTAAGTTTCCCTAGGCCTTTCTGTTTGCAAATGAATTTGCTGCCTGGGTGAAGACAACTGAGCCATCCTGAAACAAGGAGAGGCTGCAAACACTGAGATGGTAGAAATCATGCTGGAAGAGTGGACAGGCAATGTTATATTTAGTTTATTGGTTTCATATGGATGTGGGGAAGAGAAACACAAAACCAAGAGGCACAAAATATCACGTAAAATTAGCTTCATATTTTCCTTGGGCACTCACTTTTTTCTGGACTTTTGGACAAATACTCCCCTCCTGTGGTCAGATGGTAGACTACAGAGGAATAGAAAACTATAACCAGGAAGATAAGGTGAGTGAACAGGAAATATGGTAGTGTATTTGTGTACGTTTTCTGAAGAGCTTTTGGTTTATACAACAAAAACCTCTTTTTCAAAACAGAACAAAACAATAAAAGAAGAAAGGAAGTAGCAAGACAAACGGAAAACCATAGCCAACAACAAAATAACACCAATAAAATGCTTCAGTTTATGTATTTCCACCTCCATGGA
Organism: Galeopterus variegatus; assembly: GCF_000696425.1. Taxonomy (NCBI): domain Eukaryota; kingdom Metazoa; phylum Chordata; class Mammalia; order Dermoptera; family Cynocephalidae; genus Galeopterus; species Galeopterus variegatus. Next base: position 2,947 of record NW_007754474.1, read on the forward strand.
GCCTTCTCTGATCACCCAAACTTTCAAAAATGGAGTGATTCCTCCCTCCACAGTCCAATATATAAACAACAGAATTAGAATAATTTAGCGATACTCTGCTGGGTACTGGGACCTATACTAGATGCTGGAGATTGAAAGCTGAAAAAGGCATATTCTCTGCATTCAAATAACTTAGGTTTAATTGGGGGTTTAAGTGGAGAAGGACAGAACGAGTAACTTTAATATACATGGTAAGTAGCAGGATAGGTATACACAGAATGCTTTGCGAGAACAGACAAAAGATATTTTGACCAGTTCTTGAAGAAGATGATTGACGGCTATGCTGAGTATTCAAGTATGAGTGAGATTAATACAGGTGAGAAAAAATAGGAAAAGCATTTCCAGCCATAAAGACCATAAATCAAAATCCAGAGTATGAATTTGACCTGAAGCCTGTTTAACTACCAGCTCTCAGACCTGCCACAGTCGTGTGTGTGTGTGTGTTGGAGGAGATGGAATGGAATGGTATAAGGCTATACAGGCAGGTGCCCCAGGACATAAATGGCCATGCTAAGAAGAGAGTTTGACCTTATTTTTTAGACCCAAGAGACTCAAGTTAGATAAAACAATGACCTTGTGTTTAACTCACCTTCAGCGTCTTCATTCCTAAATCCCATGTTTATGTTAAATGCTTAGTTCCCGTAAGCATTTGACAGTTAACCACAGGTAGGCAGTGGGAAACCAGGAAGAATTTTAAAGAAGAGAACAACCTGGAATGATGTGAAAGTTAAATTAAGCTGGAAACAATAAGTAAGGTATATTTAAAGGGGGCAAACCTGGAAGAGTTAATTTAACTAGGAAGCTGCTGCAAAGGTGCAGATGAAAAGCTCTTAGCAGATGTGATGGAGAATAGAGGACAGACTGGGGAACTAAAATCAATAGAACTTGTGAAGGATTGAAGGTAGAAAGTGAAGGAAAAGAAGGAGAGGAGAATTAAGCCCATGAATTCCCCATAATTCCATCTCGCATCTCTCTCTGAGTTGGAGAATGTAGGAGCAGGAGCAGGTCTGGAATGAAAGAATAATTCAGGATACTGAGTGGCTGTGTGGTGCCCTTATGGCTTTTAACCATCCTGTACTGACATCTATTTCACTGCTTTGACCTTATCTGTCTTATTTTACTGTAAGTTCGTTGAGAGCAAGGACTAAGTCTTCTCTATCTCAATCTCCTTTAGAATGCCTTTGGGATGGGCCGGCCCGGTGGCGCACTCGGTAGAGTGCGGTGCTTGGGAGCGCGGTGGCGCTCCTGCCGAAGGTTCGGATCCCATATAGAGACCAGTCTGCTCACTGGTTGAGCGCGGTGCGGGCGCGACACCGAGGGTTGCATCCCGTTGCTGGTCGCGGTATGGGTGCGACACCAAGGGTTGCGATCCCGTTACCGGTCACGAAAAAAGACAAAAAAGGAAAACAAAACAAAACAAAACAAAAAACAGAATGCCTTTGGGAAAAGCACTCTTTATTACATGTTAAAAATGTCATTCTTATGAAAATAAACGAACGTGTATCCAAGTTTTATAAACCTCATGTATTAAAGAAACCAGTAGAATGAGTGAGCTGTTTTGAGAAGGATTTGAAGACTAGGAAAAGGTCTGCTGGAATGACAATATGCTAGAAACAAACGTGGTTAATGTGTGTATAGGACAAAAGCCCAATCTTTGTTTGTTTTTTTCCCTATCAAGTTGGAAAAAAATGTGTCATACCTTATCAATTTTCTGTAAGTTAGCCTCTGACTTTACAGGGTTGTAAAGCATCTGAGCTCTTTTGAATTGCTAATTTTCCCAGTTGACATATTAGAAGCCACTCTAAAGAGAAGTTATAAAGACATGTATTCATCATTTTGTTGTATTTCTAAGTTTTGAATATTTTTCTACATACATTTCTGTAGTGGCTCTATAATGTGTATTTCATATCCTGTGGCTACACAGAAAAAGATTTGAGGTAGTGTAAATTAAAGGCAAATGTAAAACAAAAGGCGAAACAATAAGATCAATAAAATAAAAAGAAAACAGAAAGAATGGATAAGATGCTATGATTAAGTTTTAGATTTTTTTTGCATTTCTAGGCAATGAGGGCAAAATGGGAACATAGTAAATTATCTCTTATAAGGAAAGGAAAATCTAGCTTCTGAGGTGGTTATTTTGTTTTGTGTTTTCTCTTTCTAAATTCTAAAAGAAATTGTCATGTGGGCTTTATATAGATGGCGTAGGTGTAATCGTCCTTGTTCTCAGTATTTTTACAGTGACTGCAGGCACAGATCAACCATGACTATTTGTTATAGATCCTTTCGATCCAAACATGATTTCATATTTATAAGTGCATATGCACGCACAAAAATGTATTTGCTAAAAACAGACTTTTCTTTCGAGCATTTTTGATGAGAAAAATAGCCTTTACAATTCACCCTTACATTCCATATGTAGCTACAAAGTTGCTTAAATAAAATGAGCATTCTTCATCAGCCATTTGGCACAAATCTGTACCCATGCGGTAGGTAGGCATTTGACTACACATCTGTACTTCTGTGACTGCACCCGCTCACTGTAGGTCAGAGGCGGGGCTGTGTCATGAACCTGTAGGACGAATCCTTTTGTGGGGGTTTTGTAAGGGTCTCCTGTATGTTTCCTTATCTCACTGGCACTATGGTAGGAAGTCTCCCCCACCCCTTTTAGCATCTCCAGAAGACACTGAGGCACTTTCTTCTGGAGCTAGAAGAGGTCAGTTGAGCCATTGACATGATAATACATTTGAATTATATATTACAATTAGAGTTAATCAAAACAGAGGGTTTTTTTTTTGAAAATTTTTTTCTTGGCAGCTGGCCTATATGGGGATCTGAACCTTTAGACCTTGGTGTTAGAAGGCTGCATTCTAACCTCCTGAGACAACCAGCCAGTTAAAACAGAGCTTGTTATTTTAAAATTATACAGAATCCATAATACTGTCTATTTCGTGGCATGGTGATATACTTGGGACTTTTCTCATGGAAACACAGTTAGTGGTAAGTCATCCTCAAAGAATGTAAATTGTGATGTCTTGAGGGTTGGGGCAATGTCTTATTCTTCTCTGTATTTAGAATTTAATGTAGTTTCTGGCACATAGATGGTTCCTATGAATAGGTGGCAGAGCCTTGCAATGAACTGTTAAGTGACAATGTTTTAGCTAGTAGAGGTAAAGAAGTTATAATTAAAAAAAAAACAACTTTCTTAGTATGTATTTTTTGGGACTCACCACAAAATAGTAATATTATTTTTAATAGTTTTTTAGAGTGACTAGCCAAATTGTTTCTCATATTATGCCATATTGGTTCCCTATATGTTTGGTGTATATGTGGCTTGTTTCCCACTTTAAACTGTAAGCTCTTTGAGAGCAGACTCATCCTACCGGGTCAAACAGAGGGACGCATAATGGTTACTCACCTAATGCACACCTGTTAATTTGTTACATCTAGTAGTTCTACAAGGTAGAGAAAAAAGGTAAGTGGATAGATGAAGAGAAATAGTATCTAGAATAAGGATGGCAAATAGCCGGCAAGATTCTTTCCCAAACTATGCTCAGAACAGGGATGCTAATGACCGTAGTTCTTTCCTTTTGAGCGCATGAGTTTTCTCCCTCCTCATCAAGTGCCCCTGACAGGCACAGTAAAAACATCAGAGTGGACAGAGGAGAAGTAATCTATTATCCTTGATATCAAGTTTATTTTCTGGTATTACACTTATGGCCCTGATTTGTCTCACCCTGTATTTCAAAAGTAGATGAGAATTCAATTAAAAAATACAGAAAACAAAACAACCCATGAAGAACAAAAGATAAAGTTTTTAAAAAATTCAGCTTGTTTTATTTTTATATAAACTAAAACACCAGAGTTCATTGATTGCTATATTAAATACATAAATTATAAAATAACCATTCATAAAACTTTACATACAGTAAGTTGATTCCGATCTCTACGGTAATACATACAGTACATGTACATGTTTGGTGCACTTCAGAGGATCATTCTGGTAAAACAGTTTATATTTTTCTTTTGTTAATGAACAAGCACTGAAGCAATATATGGAATCATGCTAATGAGATGGAAAGAAGCCCAATTGAGGCAGTTGATTGGATGAAAGCTCTGAGAAATTGGCCCCCTGGCTACATTAATACAGTAGAGCTCTGGGGAATTATGTATTCAAACACAGTAGCACTATTCTTGAGTCCCCACAGAACTGGATCTTGAAGATTAAAACATGCACGAATCCTTCTTGAGGTCAAATGTTTAGCTAATAAAGATATGGGACTTTTGGCTAAAGTTAGTACTGTAGATTGTACTGGATTTTCTGTTGCTCTTCCAAAAACAAACACCATTTATTTATTGGTTTATGGGCCTGGATAATTGAAAAACCAATGAGTAGTCTTTGCCTCAGTCAACAACAGGAAATAGTAGTAATGAACAGATAGTGGAGGAAAGAGAAGAGACAGAGAAGGAGGGAAAGATACAGACATTAGATGCCAAACACAAATGTGGGTTACCCAGCAACATCAGAAAAAATCCCTTCTTTAAGTTTTTTTTTTAACCCTTCCACCCTCAGACAGAAGTACATATTTAGTAAGCACTCACACTGACATACTATGTACAGAATGTATATGTGTATACATATATACATCACATATTTATAAAAATGTTTGCATTTTGATCTGCCTCATTGTGGGAAGTTGTTATAGTTAATGGGGGGAAATAGGCACATTTTGTGAGATGTCAGTCAACTATAAGTGATTGCAACTATAAGGATCTGCTTTTGTTCAGGAAATTGCATCACCCACTATTTATTAGGTTTGGGGAATCTTGACTGTAGGCAAAATTGTACTCACAGGTGTTTACCTACACTACTCCCACCCTACAATACTCCCACCCTGCAGAACCTTGCATATAACAAGGATGGAAATATAACCATGGGTACAAAGCCCTCAATGCAAAAAAAAAAAAAAAAAAAAAAAAAAAAAAAAAAAAAAAAAAA
>NW_007754475.1:0-230 GCF_000696425.1 Galeopterus variegatus
CAAATAATCACTACAATAATAAATTTGGAAGACATAAAAATACTTCTTGAAATCATAACTACCTGTTGGTAGCAGCCTCTTATTAAAAGATTTATGAAGGAGAAAGAGTTAAAAAACACAAAAGAGCCAGAATACAAGAATTAGTTTTACTGTCAGCCAACTTCAAAATCATTACCATTTTTTACCAGCTCATTCTTAGTAGGACTCCTTTCTTAATTAGTATGAGTAGT
>NW_007754475.1:2027-3686 GCF_000696425.1 Galeopterus variegatus
AATGCTTTTTTCCCTCTATTGTGTATAGGAAAATGCTCAATTTTACTCTGATATGAGAGGACACAACATTGGAGCTAAATGCCTACGATGTTTAGCTGCTTGAGTTTAATCAGTGGATTTTTTTTGTTGTTGTTGTTGTTCTTTTGTGACCGGTAAGGGGATCGCAACCCTCCCGCGTTCAGCCAGTGAGTGCACCGGCCACCCCTATATAGGATCCGAACCCGTGGCAGCAGGCTCCCAACGCCGCACTCTCCCGAGTGAGCCACCAGGTCGGCCCTCAGTGGAAGTTTTAAAAAGATCAAAGTAAAATTAATTTTCAACTCTGAATACAGATGATTTAAAATATACCGCCAACTTCTTAAATACTGGAATGGCAAAGATGACAAGGCTGTTAATCAACTCCAAAGAGCATTTCTGAGAAGTAAGCAAAGACACTGAACTCTGCAAATGCATATAATGCATTTATTAATCTACAGTCTATTTTAGAGGGCTTATTTATGTTAGTTATCAGAGATAATAGGGCAACATAAGTTTATTGAATACTTGAGATAAATAGTTTTCTGAGGTTAACACAATCTATTAAACATCTTATTTTAAAGTGGCTGAACTAAATGTTCTTTAGGAAGATGAGAGTAATTTTATGGAGGTGTGAGGTGATACTACTTTGTAGTGCCCATTTAGTACTAACTGACACATAAAAGGTACAAGCAGTTTTTCTACTGTGACATTTCACCCTTATACAGTACAATTCATCTGAGGACCTTAAAAAACTTTGTAGGCTCTGGTGTATTGAGTCTTACAGCACCACTGGAAGACAGGTCAGTACGACTATCCTCGTTTTACAGCCACTCAACTGAGCTCTATTTGCTGAAACTCACAGTGAGTCAATGGAAGAACTGTAAAAAGAGACGCAAGAAAGCTCAGAGTGCTTGTCCTTTACTTTTTCCATTTGATAAATGGTGCATCTCACAATTCAGACATTTCAGATTAAAATCTATGTATCTATTTTTTGATATAGAGAAAAAAACCCTTGGAATGCAGATGTTAATCCCGAGTTGTTGGGTTTTTTTGGTATTTTGGGGGAGGGGTTTGTCTTTTTTTTTTTTTTTGTCTTTTTTTGTGACTGGTAACGGGATCACAACCCTCAGTGTCGCGCCCGTACCGCGACCGGCAATGGGATCGCATCCCTCGGTGTTGCGCCCGCACCGTGCTCAACCAGTGAGCAGATCGGTCTCTATGTGGGATCCGAACCCAGGGCAGGAGCGTCGCTGTGCTCCCAGCGTGGCACTCTCCCGAGTGAGCCATGGGGTCTACCCACGAGTTTTTTTTAAGTGTTGATATTTGCTGCATAAGCATGGTATCATCAGTTAAGAACCAAATGAGGAGTATTGCCACATTTTCTTACTTGTGTCAATAGAAGTGATCATCAAGTTTTGTTTCTGTTATATTAGCCACTAGGTACTAAGGCTCAAACCTAAGGAAAATATAAAAGTAGAATACTTTCTGTAGTTAGAAACATCTGAAATTAAAAAATAATAATAATAATAATAAAAAAGAGAGGGAAGGAGAGAAGGGGGTAGAGAGAATAAGAAAACACGACATACATATAAATACACCCAACAAAAGAACTTCAGATAAGTTGGGTTGCTAAATAGATGC
>NW_007754475.1:5151-5958 GCF_000696425.1 Galeopterus variegatus
TAAAAGTTCAGTTTAAAATATATTTGAAAATGCAACCATTATACATTTAGGAACAAATTAAAATTTGGTTATAGATCATTCTACACATTAAAACCATTTCGTTTAGTTGACCAACTTTCCTTTATTTAGTTTTGAAAGTCATAATGATTTAAATATGTCATAAATAGATTAATTATATTCAAAATTCAATTAGTTGCATTAAGATTTTTTGATATAGATTAACCTACTTACCTTAGTTGTTTCAGATATGTATGAAGGAGAACATTTCGTTATATTAAAATCTTCAAATCCTCTCATGTTCATTGCAAACTATTTTATAGCTATGATTTTATTCTCATTCCGAATATTTAGGATATAAATATCAGTTGTTACGTTTTATCAGTATGCACCATTTTAAGCGTCTTGAAAGTAGAGACTATAGTACAGTACCATTCATTCAATTAATCATTCAATACATGAGTTTAGCACAGATATTCAATAGATGAATATTCACTTATGAAATATTTATTGTCTTCTTATTACATGCCAGATACTGTGTTAGATAATGGGTATACAGAGATGGGCAAAACAAACATGGGGGATCCCCTCAGACAGGTAATAAATGAGAAATTATTATTTTGAAAACTGCTATGAAAGTGAAGTTCAGATCACAGTTAGAAAACTTAATATGAATTGAAGTTTCAAGGAAGACCCACTTAGGAGAATATCTGAAGATTAATCTCATGAAGAGTTGATCAGGAGACGCACTCTGTGAAAAGAAATTGCATATGTGAATCCTATGAGGGTAGAAAGATCTCTTCACAGTCA
>NW_007754475.1:7566-7980 GCF_000696425.1 Galeopterus variegatus
GACATGAAACCAAACATGCACACATGCACACATGCACACAAACCTACATTAAGAACATGATTATAAAACTATAGCTATGAAGCCTTCTAGACAAATATTTTAAAATATGTATCAAAATAAGGGAAGATGCTGAAAACTGAGCTGACCCATACTTTCTTTGAGTTTCAGCATAAAATAACTTCCCTAAAAATAAATGCCACAGTAAATAAAATAAATGGCATAATGCTACGGATGCATAATGAATTGAATTTAAGTCCACCAAATTTGAATGCTATTTCTAGGTGGTGAAGTGTTGATTATTCTCTGTGTACTTATTAATTGCTCAAACTGTTCATAGGAAACATAATGTTTTTAAAATATTATAATGTTTTTGAAATAAGCGTGAGATTAGGGCATAGAGGCAGAATATAGGAA
>NW_007754476.1:0-313 GCF_000696425.1 Galeopterus variegatus
CCTCCCTCCCTCCTTCCCTCCCTCTCTCCCTCCTTCCCTCCCTCTCTCCCTCTCTCCCTTTCCTTCCTCCCTTTCCTTTCCTTTCTTCCTTTCCTTCTTTCCATCCATTGTGTTCAGAAAACAAAACTATTTCAAAGCTTATGAAGTTTTTTGAAGCTTGCTGTGTGGCCTAGCATATGGACACTTTTTATAAATATTCTGTGTGTGCTTGAAAAGAATGTGTTTCTGCATTTGTTGGATGCAGTGTTCCATGTTTGTCAGTTAGGTAAAGTTGGTTAATCATGTTAAATTCTTTCTTCTGTATCTTTTTTTT
>NW_007754476.1:2034-7980 GCF_000696425.1 Galeopterus variegatus
TTTGAAGGATATTTTTCGTGTGTATAGAAGTCAAAGTTGTCAGTTTTCTTCTAAGGTGTTAAAAGAAGTTATTCACTGGTACCTTTAGCTTCCATTCATTGTATAAGAAGTAACCTGTCATTTTAATATTTATTCCTATGAATGGAATCTCTTTTTTTACTACCTTTTTTAAAAAAAATGTTTTCTTTTTGTCTTTGGTTTTCACAAGTTTTATTATGATGTGTCTAGGTATATATTTCTTTTCATTTATCTAGATTGGAATTCTTAGGTCTCATTGAATTTGTAGAGGAATGTCTTTCATTAGTTACGAAAAGTTTGCAGGCATTATCTTTTCAAGTATTTCTGCTCCCCCTTCCCACCCTCCCCTTTCTCCTTCTGAGAGTTCATTTAAATGCATGTTAGATATTTTCAGTCTCTTACCCTCTCCATGCTTCATTCTGGATACTTTCATCTGATGAAAATATTTGTTTACCAAATTTTTAACAAGGGAAATCTGCTGTTAATCCCATTCATTAAGTTTGTTGTATTTTTTCACATGTGAAATATCTGGTTCTTTGATAGTTTTCTACCAAAATTTTCAATATTGTTTTAAGTTTTTGAACATAGTAATTATAGCTATTTTCTCCCCCCACCCCCCCACCCCCCCGTGGCTGGCTGGTACAGGGATCCAAGTCCTTGACCTTGATGTTCTATTTTTCATTCAGTAATTTCATTTATTCATGTACCATTCTTCTCCCAGCTTACCTGAAAGTGTGATTTTGCAATTCCAGTACCTGGCAGCCCTATGGGTCTGTTTTTCTCTTGTCTTATTTGTTGTTTCTGCTGGGTTTTATTCATTTTGTCTCCTCATGGGCCTAGTATCTGTGCATGTGTGCATGCATGCACATCTAGTAGATTTTATTTTAAGTATTGGTTGAATAATTTGGGATCTAGGGTGATATTCCCAGAAAGGATTTGTGCTTGCTTCTGCCAGGCATCTGAGGGAGTGTGTAGTCTGAGATCACTTTGATTCAGTTTTAGGGTTAAAGATGAATTGAAGTTTAGCTACACTACATTTCTTAGAAACTGGCTGTTTCTGTTTTCGCTCAGCTTCTAAGTTCAGCAATTGAGGATTCAACTGAGAGTGAGATGGGAGTACCAGTCACCCCCACCTTTGGTAGTTTCTGGATTACAGTCCTGTCTCCTTACTTTGTCAAGCTGTCAGCCTGCCACCTGCTGATAAAGTTTGGATATGTCATCCCCTCAAAGCTCATGTCAAAATGTGGTGCCAAATGTGGCAGTGTTGGGAGCTGTTTAGGTTATGGGGGGCACAGATCTCTCATGAATAGATTAATGCCCTGGGGGTGGGTAGTGAGTGAGTTGTTGCTCTATTAGTTCCCGTGAGAGATGGTTGTTTATTTTATTTATTTATTTTTTTGTGACCGGTAAGGGGATCATAACCCTTGGCTTGGTGTCACCCGCACCATGCTCAGCCAGTGAGCGCACTGGCCGTCCCTATATAGGATCTGAACCCGCTGAGCACACTGGCCATCCCTATATAGGATCTGAACCCGCAGCCTCTGCACCGCTGCACTCCCAGTGCCGCACTCTCCTGAGTGAGCCATGGGGCCGGCCCAAGAGAGATGGTTGTTTAAAGGACCCTGGCACCTTCCCCTCTCTCTCTTGCGTCCTCTCTCACTGTGTGATCTTACGCCCTGCAGCTGGCTGCCACTTTCCACCATGAGTAGAAGCAGCCTGAGGCCCATGCCAGATGCAGCTGTCCCAGAATCGTGAGCCAGATAAACCTCTTTTTCTTTATAAATTACCCACTTTCAGGTATTCTCTTATAAGCAACAGAAATGGAGTAATACAGCTGCCCTTGTCACTTGATGTGGAAGGGTTAAGCTGCCCTTAACATCTTTATTCCTAAAACTGAACCCAGGTGATCCCAGACTGCCCACTCCCTCAGATGCTTGGCCAAAGCAAGCCCAGATCTATCTTTAAAACATAATCTACTAGATGTGCCTCCACACACACACACGCACGCACGCGGACGCACACAACACACACACACACACACACACACACACACACACCCTCCTCACCTACTTGGTTGCTCTTAGGAATAAAAGTGAATCCAAATGTAGGGTTTCCCTCCCTCCATCCTGTCTCAGTAATGCCTCATGATCTTTTACGTTCTTTGAGGCCTTTAAGCATCATGTGTTCAAGTCTTTATCATTGAAGTTTGTCCTGTGCAAAAGTCAGTAGTGGAAAAGAGCCGCCTATGTCTCTTTGACATACTCCAGTAGTCTTTGATGGCTTCCTTGCTTCTGCTATGACAAGATGTTCCAAGTGATTCATATATTTTCTGCCCCTGACCTGGAATTAGCCATTTCTGGGAGAAGCTCTGTTTCCTGATAGTTTTTGCTAGGGGTATTCTTTTAAATTTTATTTTGATTTTGTGGCTGTCAGGATTGTCTCAATTATTAGTTCATTATTACCAGGAGTTAGCTATTCTTTACATGATGCTTGCAGGTGGTCTTCACAAACTCATCAAGGATCCAGGGGGATTGCTTGTTATCTGTGGTTTTAGGCAAAGGTGGTTGTGCTATGGACCTTTGGCCAAACCGGTGAAACCTATGGATACCTTTTCCCCCTTAGTCTTCCCAGCCTCAGGTAATCACTTTTCTACCCTGTACTTCTATGAGACCACCTTTTTTAGATTTCTCCATAGGGGAGAGATCATGAAGTATTTGTCCTTCTGTGTCTGTCTCATTTCACTTACCATATTTTCCTTCAGGTTTATCCATGTTGTTGCAAATGACAGGATTTCATTCTTTTTTATGGCTGAGTAGTACTCCATTGTGTATACTACATTTTCTTTATCCAGTCATCCACTGATGGACACATAGGTCGATTCCATATCTTGGCTATGGTGAATAGTGCTGCAGTAAACATGGGAGTGCAGATGTCTCTTCTACATACTGATTTCATGTCCTTTGGGGATACAGTAGTTCTCCGTTATCCTTCGGGGATATACTCCAAGACCCCCCATTGATGTCTGAAAGCATGGATAGTACCAGACCCTACATATCCTCCTATCCTTTTTCCTATACATATGTACCTATGCTAAAGTTTAATTTATATATGAGGCACAGTAAGAGATTAATAACAATAATAAAATAACACAATAACAATGTAATGTAGTAAAAATTATGTCAATGTGGTCTCTCTCTTTCTCAAACTATTTTATTGTACTCGTACTTACCTATTTTGAGACCTTGGTTGACTGCAGGTAACTGAAACCATGGAAAGTGAAACCATGGATAAGGGGAGACTATTATATACCCAGTAGTGCAATTGCTGGATGCAAAGTAAATATTTCTTATATCATACATGTGTAACCCTCTGTGACAATTTTCAGACAACTTGTTGACAGCCCAAACCTCAGTATACTCTTGGCATTTTGGCTATTAATGCTTTTGTATACTTCTCCATTAGTGATCCAGTATTTTTGCTTAAACAGTCTTAGAAATCTGTTTTCTTTTTATAAATAGCACTGTTTGGTGATAGCAGCCGGCAACCAATATTTTGATATGTATCTTCTACTTTGTGGTTATTACTGCTTTCATTATTTGAAATGTTGAAATATTCATGTCTTTATCTTTATGGAGAAAGAATACGTTGCCATTATTTATTTATTAATTTTATTTTTTTCGTGGAACCCTATTCCTTTATGGGAGCAAACTATGTGTTTATTTTTAAAATGGGAAATTTATCTCAGCAGTGCTGCTTTGCAGTCTGTATGACCTTGACTAGTTATTTTGACTTCTGTGCTGCAGTTTGTCAGAAGACAAAATTACAACAAATTGAGTTTAAAGATCTTAACTGGCTTTTATTTGTGACTCTAGAATTGGGCAATACCTTATTCCATCCAGTAGACTGAGTGTTCCAATGAGCTGAGCAGAGAAGGACTCCCTAGACGGGAGTTCTTGGCTCTCTAGATGGAAAAGGTCTACAGAAAGCAGAAACAGAACAAAATTCAGATTGGTTGTTTCCAAGTTATTTTCCTTGTAAATGGTAGAGCAGAGGGGACTCCCTTATTCTACTTAAAAGTGACCTGTTTGGGGATTTAGCTATTATCTCTCCTGATTTCTAGGTAGGTCAGATAAACCACTTAGTTTTGGCTTAGTGGCATGGAACTTCAGCGTGAGTAACTCCTTTTTGGTTTGGTCTATTGGGCCTAGTGCAGGAGCTCAGTCCAAACCTATGGCCTCCTGTAAATTTTACTTGACAAGTTTTTTTCATTTCCAAAATTTTTAAATAGTAATAGTATGTTCTTTACATGGTGGTCATGAGTAGTGTGTGAGTTAATACACATAAAGCACTTAAAATGATGTTTGACACAGGGTGAATGCTAAGTGAACATTCGTTTTTCTAGTAAGTAGTTTGAGAATTTTGTGATCCCCTTTCATTTTTTTTTTTTTCTCTACACCTGGCCTTCATGGGAATCCGAACCCTGACACTTGGTGTTATCAGCACCATGCTCTAAGCAACTGAGCTAACTGGCCAGCCCTGTGATCCCCTTTTAGATCATTATAGAAGGAGAGCTTTGAGTTTAAAAACTTAAATTTATAACACTTTCAAAGGTTATTTACCAAAATTGCAAGCCTAGATACATAGCTATATTTAATAAAGATGAACTTAGCAAAGGGAAGTTCAGTATCTTTTCCCGCCAGCTTTTTATTATGGAAAGTTTCTAACTGAAAATTGCAAAGAATAACTTTGGTGAACATTAATATGCCCTTCACCTAGATTTTCAAAAGTTGCCATATTCACTTTGTCCCTTGTGCATGTATCACTTTCTTTTCCTGAATCACTTGAAATTAAATTGCAGATATGGGTCTACCTCTGCAGACCCATATGTGTTTCCTAAGAATAAGTATTTCTCACACATAACCATATGAGCTTGTTGTGCTTTTAAAGTTTAATGAGAATTCCATAATATAGAATATTGAGTTCTTATTTAAATTTCCCCAGTTGTCTTAATTGTCTCCTGTATCTCTTTTAGCCCTAAAACCATCTGTTCAGGGTTTACTTGTTGTGTTTAATTGTTGGGTCCCTTTAGTTTGTTTAAATCTAGAGTAATATGTCTGCCTTTATTTATTTATTTATTTATTTATTTATTCACGACATTGATTTTTTGAAGAGTGTGGCCCATCTATCATGTTACAAGCTTCACCTTTCTGAATTTGTTTCCTCATGATGTTGTCTGACTTGCTCCTGCATCACCTGTATTTCCTATAAACTGGAAATTAGGTGTAAAGGCGTGACTGGATATAAGTAAAACATTTTTGACAAGAACAGTTTATAAGTGACGTGGTGTAATTTGTATCACATCACATCCAGAAGTGGATGAAGTGAGGTTGACTCACTCAGTGGGGTTAAGTTGTTTGATCTGCTAAAGTGGTACCAAAGGGCCAGCCCAGTGGCGCACTGCTACAGTGCACCGCTTGGGAGTGCAGCGGCGCTCCCGCCAAGGGTTCGGATCCCACATACAGACCGGCCGCTCACTGGCTGAGCGAGGTGCGGGCGCGACACCGAGGGTTGCAATCCCGTTGCCAGTCCCGGTCCGGTACGGGGGCAACACTGAGGGTTGCGATCCGTTGCCGGTCACGAAAAAAGACAAAAAGGAAAAAAAAAATAATAAAGTGGTACCGAAGACCAGCTCTCTGCATTGTAAAGCAACATTTCTCTCTTTGTAGTTAGCAGGTGTCTATGGTACCACACATATTTTGTTCTCTAGCTACCTTTCATCTGATGGTTTTAGCATCTGTTGATGGGTCTCTGTGAATACAGAACTGTATTTTGGGGGGGGCTTGTAATTAAGCTCCTTTGATATTTTCGTTAACCTTTGCGAAAAACATTTGTAGCTTCTGCTATGCTTCCTTATTTATTAAATTAAGG
>NW_007754477.1:0-6742 GCF_000696425.1 Galeopterus variegatus
GTGGGGGTGGGGGGTGGGGAGGGGCTTTCCTTGGTTCCAACTTGAAAATTGCTGCTGAATTACTGGCTTGGGTTGCATGCCTCCCCTGTTGGCATCAGCCCCACCCCCCTCCAGGAACTATGTGGTGAGTGACAGCAGACACACATCCCTCCCTCACCAAGAGGAAGGATGCTACTGGTCCAGAAGAGACAGACACGGCACTGGCACAAAGTGAAGAATGCTGTGAGGTTGGTAGCACATTTAGGAACCATCTCTGTAGGGACTCCTTTTACTAGCAAGAGCTGCCCCTGTGTGTGGGTTATACAAGTTTTAATATCTAAATGGGGATTTTCCTTGGCTTCATCCCAAACTGCAGAGAGGCTGGTGGGTGATAGAGATGGGGAGGTGGGGCAACGGCGCCCCTCCCCAGAGAAATGTGCCCCTGCACAGGTCCCTGAAAGCCTCGGCCTCAGAGAACAAGCCTGGCTAAGCGACCCAGGCACCCATGATGAGTGGGGCTGTGGGAGAAGCCTGCAGGTGACGTATCTGTTAGTGCCCTTCAAGTCACCAGGCACTGCCCAGCCCCAGGCATCCTGTGACTCAGTTAAATAATGGCAGTCAGGTCCCCTGGCCCCACCCTACAAGACACCCTCTATCCCCTCTGCCATTCTGACCCCCTGCCCTGGGAGCAGACCCAGAGACAGCTTAAGCTCAAGTAGTTTTATTAGGGGACTGAGAAATGAGACAGGGAAAGAACGATTCAGGATGTCATCATGAGTGGGTTACCACTGTGGGAACCTCTGAGCAACCATGCAGAACCATGCAGGATGCATCTGAAAGGTCTCCCAGCCTAGAGGGGAGGAAGTGAGGACATTTATCCACCAATTCCTTTTCATCACTGGCTGAAGGCTGTTCCTGGGGACATCGACTCCATCTCGTGCTCCATGGCTAGAGAGAGCTGGCAGGCAGAGCCACAGGTACCGAGGGTAAGAAGCAAGCGAGGGTGTGCAGGGCAATGGTGAGTGAGGGGACACGGGCAGCACACCAACAGTATCGGCTGCAGTCTCCACACAGGCACTTCTATGGAGCTGAGCCAAGCCCCAGTGGACAGGAAGACAGCAGGAACCCAAGCAGGGCTTAGTCCCCACAGAGAAGCCTGAGACTCATTCAAAACTGTCCAAAAGTCACCAAGGGGAGCTAGGCGCTTCCTGCCGCACTCCTGCCTGCTGGCCCAGCCCACTGTGAGTACAGGAAACTGCATGATCAAGTTGGCTGCCCCCAAGTAACGCTTGCCCCAGAATGGAATTCTCCTCCCGGGTCTGTGCATGAGGCAGGGTGGGGGCACAGACTCAGTCTACCATGCTAAATCAAGTCAGATAATTCTCTCGTCTGCATCATAATTAACTTTACTTTCTTCAAAGGAACACATTAAGGCAAAATGTTGGGGATTGTTTTAAAAGAAAGGCCATTTTCCTCACTAGTATTATTTTTAATGAACTAAGCAATGTTCGTTTTTAAATTGCAATCAAGAGAGAAAGCACGCACACACAGAGTAATCGACAATTTTAATTTTCAATAATTGTGATTGTGAATAACGCTGCTAAAGCTACTAATAGCTTCCATGGTGGTTTATATTCATCTACTTAAAAGCCAACCCCCAGAATTCTATATTGAAAACTAAAAAGATGACTTGGGCCAATTAGTGCATACCTTGTGTGTCCCACTGTCCCTTCTCTGGAAAGAGGGCATTCTGTGCTGTACCCATTTATCAGAATCATGGGATGTTCTGGGCCTTTTACCGGGAAACAGTATGGGGGAAGAGGTTACATTTGATCCACTGGATCATGACCTGAATGGAGCATCAGGGAGGCCCAGTCATTCCCTGCAAATGACTCTCCACTGCCGAGAATATGAAAGGCTCCAACACAAAACATTCAAATGGACAGCAGCAACCAGCACATTACGAGCTCCTTTAAAAATAAGCCCCATTGTTCCCCAACTGCCTATTAATAGCTTGAAAAGACATCTGTTCCTAATTTGGTCTTCTCAAATCAAGAAATCTTTCCTGCACTTCCTTCCAGGGCCAAGATTAAATCAATTCACAAAATTTATCAAGCATCAGGCATATTCGGTCCAGAGCTCAGAGCCAACTCTGCAATCTGACCTAAGCACCCAACGGCCCAGGTCTATACAGAGCATGCACCCTTTCTCCAATAATGATGTCCTTCCGCTTTCAGGCATCATGGAGACCACTAAGAGAGACCCAAGTGCCAGTCATCCCCTTTGGTACCCAAGCCCCCTATGCTCTGTCTCCAACAGCCAGATTCTGACTTGAAGCATAGCTCCTTTCGATTCTGCAAGTGACGGGCAGCTCACCACTGCTCAGAGTGACCCTTCCCATCCCTGATTATCTGTGACTGCTAAACACTCTCAAATTCACCTCCCACAGTAAGTCCCATTCTGCTCTGTGGGGCCACATGCAGCAGACTGGCTCTTCCTATGACAATCCTTCTGCTACTTGAGCAGAGATGTCTGCCTATCCCCACAATTTCTCTCCTGCTTTGGTACCTGGGTAGCAGGGGGCTGTTGTGCACTCAATGCCTAGACAAGACAACTGAGTCCAGTGATGTAAAGCCACGGGGAGGCTCATCCCTGGCAGCATGCCTGAGTGTTCTCATGTCCCCTCCTTGCTCCCACTCCTGCAGTTCCAGACCCACAGCTCACCTGTGCCCCAGGGCCTTTGCCCAGCTCTCCCTCTGCCTGGCATGCTTTCCTCTGGTCCCTGCATAGCTGTCTCTCACCTTGTCATCATCCAGACCCCAGGTCCTCAGAGTGCCCTTCCCCAAACTTGCTGCCAAAGTGCACCCCTGGTCATGCCCAAACACACCTTCTTTTTCAATTCTCTACATAGAAGTTAACACTGTGTGATTTATTTTTCTTCATTTTTACTCCTGTGTTTATTATCTGTCTCCCTCTCCAGAATATAATACCATGAGTAAGCACAGGGTAGGAACTCAATAAATAGTTGTCATCTGAATAAAGAAAATGACTTTCCAGGCAGAAGAAACAGCAACTGGAGCCAAGATGCCCAGAGAAGTCATAAAGCCTACTGGTTCTGAGCACAAGTTTTAGAGCGAGAAAGATCCAGGCAGGCTGGTGTGGGGGGGGTCCTTGGGCAAGTTACTTGACCGTCCTGAGTCTTGGCTTCCACATCTGCAAAATACCACATCCCAGCACATGCCTCCCATTGCCATTGTATGTGAGGTGGTACTTGCAGAGCACTTCATATAATGGTACGTTCAAAACAAACCCTCCATCTATGGGCATGGCTATTAGTGGGGGAAACAGGTCAGATGAGGCTGGGCTGGGTGGTGGGGGATGAGGTGGCCTTGAACTGCACATTGAGGCTTCTGCTCCTGATGACAGCACAGTGGCAGGAACTGCCCAGCCCCAGAGAGCTGAAGGCAGAAGAACTGGAAATAAATGTCACCACTGAGGCCAGGTTTCCCACCATTCTCCCCCTTTCCACCTATGGAAGAGCTTTGAGCCCACTGGGAGACTCGAGCCTGGAGAAAGGCAGCTAAAAGGGGAGCAAATCTGTGGCTGTTTTCGTCTGCTGTTAACATCCTCCAGTAGTGAGGAGGCCAGTGGGAAAGGAACCAGGCTCGGCACTTCAGACTAGGCCTCAGCATCCCTCCCCTCTGCCAGGGCCGGCTCCCCATCAGCAGGGCATGAGAGAAAGCAGGAGGCCCTGGAGAAATGGGCTCCCTGAGAGCCCCAGACTCAGCCTCACAGGCCCAATGCCCCCCACAGCTCCTGGTCCGTGGCCAAGACTCTTCTGTCAGCCCCTGGGCTCCCAGGACACAGCCGGGATTGTCCAGCCCGTGGCAGGCGCTGAGCCACAGCTGAGGGGACAAGGCCCAGCTGTTCCTGAAGACAAGTGGGCAGCTTTCTTCCCACATGAAAAGGGGACCTGTGTCCCCTTGGGGAGGGAGAGGAGGAGGGAAGGCGCCAGGGGAGGCCCAAGTATGGTTGTAAACACCCTCCTTGGGGTCCCCTGCCACTCCTTGGTGTGGACCAGGTGGGGACAGGAAAGGGATGGCAACACTGGGACCTGAGCAAGACTCCCAGCCATGTCTGGATGCCACGGGCTCAGCCCCAACAGCAATGAAGTCTGAGGCCTGGCCTCTGCCACTGACCTCTGTGTGACCCTGAGCCAGATCCTGCCCCTCTCTGGCCTCAGGTTTCACCACTGAAAAAGGAGTTGGTGAATTTTTCCTATTATCCTTGCAGAGGAGCAGCTTCAAGGAAGAGAGCGTGCCATTTTCTAGAAAGATCAGGCTCCCTAAGCAAGAAGGAAGCAGAACACAGAACACATCAGAACAAGGGTCCAAGCTGTGTCGTCAGACCCTCTGTCTGCTTGGAAGGTAGACCACGCCCCAGTAGGCCCTGCCTGGCCCAGGAGTCAGTGGGAAGCCACCCACACGCTTGATCCCCAAGGCCCCAGGAGGGCACCCAAGTGGAGGTGCTGGAGGTGGGGTTAGAGTAGACTCTGCTCTGCCAGAGCCTCAGTGAATCATCCCATCATCAGAGTCCTCCTCTGAACACTGATGGGACTGAAAACTATCTAAGGACGGTCTCTTTTTTAGGTCTCCTCTTCCCTGGGCCTTATTGTTAATTATATACCTCATTCTTTGAAAGTAAGTAATCCACCTATTTCTGCACCAATCTCTACCCACCCACCCACTCCCCCCCCACACACACACACACCCCAGGGAAGCCCAGAGCAGGCCGTCTCCCCATTGACTTCACCTCAGGTTCCAGGACCGGATGAAGACAGGATGACCTCCCTGAGCATAAGGCCCTTCAGGGCTCAGCGGCAGAGCACAGAGGATCCATCCTCCCAGTCCGTGCTCTGGAAGAGGGACAGACAGCATGCCAACAGGATTGGAAGATGAAGCCCTTAGCAGATCAGCAAGGGCTTCTAGAAGGAGGTGTAGGGGCCCATTTAAGTTGAGCCTTATTAAAAATAGCAGTGGCTGCTACTTCATGAGTGATTTTTAATCAGGGATAAAGACCTGGACAGATACTGCCAGGACTCTTTCAGCAGTAAGCAACAGAAAACTGAGCTCCGACTGGAGAGTAATACAAAAAGAGGAGGGCAGCGGTCATGTAACTGAAGAGTGCAGTGCACCTCCCTCCAGGCACAGCTGCACCAGGGACCCGAGCAACGTCATAGGAGTCCTCTCTCTCTGCATCTCTGCTCTGGCTTCCCCCCAGACGGTGCAGAGACAGCTCCAGACATCATCAGAGCTTGCCTTGCTGGGGACCAAGGAGTGTTACTTTTCTGGGGGCTCTGGCCAGACTCTTCATTATGACACTTGTGGGTCCAGCCAAGTCCCCATGCACTCCAGACCTGTTATCGTGGTCCTGTCCTATTAGAGTGTCCTGATTGGCAAGGTCTGGATCGTATTTCCATGTGTGAAGCTGGGGAATGGGACCAGCCACACTCACCCAGTACAAACCAGGTGGAGGAGGGGTTTCTGTCCAAATGCAAAGTCCCACAGCAGCTCTGGGACTAAGGTGAGCAGGTGGGCTGGCCCCCATTCTACAGCAGATTGAGAGCTGAGGAAATTGTCACCCAGCCTTCTTTCTTCAGGGATTGCCTTTTGTTGTGTGTTGATGAAGATGTTTTTGAGAGGCCCATTCGTGTTACTAGAGAGCCACCTTTAGGACAGGTGGTGTCCGTGCCTCCGCAGAGGGTATTCCTGCTCCGGGTCCCCCTGCAGAGCTGTTGAAGCTCCCGGGCACCCACCAATGTGATGTGAGGCCTCTGGACAGCAGAACAGGCAAAGCCTCGGACATGCTTTAACAGTGAGATGGAAGTCGTTAGCTCCCGTTTTAATTTAACAAGCCCAATTTTATAAATAAGAGTGAATTTTCCCAGGCTATTATTTCTAATTATGCATTTACATCAATTCACATTATGCAGTTGATGAAATGTTAATACCAAAGGTAATTTTCTGCTGATGGGTGGCATGCAGAAGAGCTTTCTTCACATTACAAGTCAATATTTTTGGAAATAATTACCCAGTTGCTCACCAGAGTCTGCACTGACTAACCTGGTGGCTGTGTCTACACAGCCCCCAACCTGAGATGCTTAGAGGACACACGGCCCAAAAGAGAAAGACAAAAGAGACTAAGGGCACTCTGGGTATGGGGGTCCCATGCAGTTGTGACTGACAGCCTCTGTGGGTTGGAGGAACAGGTTGGAAGAACTAGTACATTACCATGTACTAGTACCATGTACATGGTACTAGCTGATGCTACCATGTACTAGTACTGTGCCCTTTGATCATATTACTAAATGGCTCCTGAACTCAAATTTTTCATCTGCGAGATGAGAATGATACCAGTAACTCTCTCATAGGGTAAGTTAATATATTTAGTCCTTCATTCTTCTATTAATTCAAAAAGTTCATGAACAGATTTGTATCTTTTCTATTGTATCCGTTCCATTTTCCCATGAACATTTTTAAGTACTCTCGTACTTACTGCAGAGCTAGTCTCTGTCAAACAAACAGTAGGGACTCAATAAACAGCAATGGTGATTAAGAGGAGGAGCAGGAAGCCCCCAGATGTCCTAACAGATCAGGACAGTGGGTGCCTCCTGGCCCCAGGGGAAAATACATCTCAGGACCGAATAGCACCAGCAGCAACAGAGGTGGAGAAGTCAGAAGCATCTGTCTCCAGGCAAAGCCCA
>NW_007754477.1:7267-7979 GCF_000696425.1 Galeopterus variegatus
AATAGCACCAGCAGCAACAGAGGTGGAGAAGTCAGAAGCATCTGTCTCCAGGCAAAGCCCAAGAAAGCCCTGAGGGAAGGAGCCAGAAGGTCCTCCCTTCAGCACTAGGATCATTCCTCCAGCAACTATTCACCGAGCTGCTTCTATATGGGAGGCAAAGCTCCAGGTGTCAGGGCTATGGGAGACCCTGACACCATCCAGGAGGGGGTGATGGAGGCCAGGACTGGGGCGGTGGCTGAGGAAGTGAAGGGAAACGGGTAGATCTGAGAGACATCCCAAAGGTAAAATCCAGATTGTGGCAATGAGCCAAAGAGCCATCCTTTCGGGCTATGTGGATTTCAGGCCGATTACTGAGATGCAGAAAACTACCAAGTACGTAGTAGACCAGGTTTTGTAGAAAGCTAGGCTTGTGGAGAAAAATCACGTACCTCAAGTGGACATCATGAGGTTCATCTGTGACACCTATGTGGAAGCTCACAAAGACAGGACTGACTGCATCCAGAGCTAGAGAAGAGAGACTCACAGGAGCTGAGAGGAACCCCAACACTCAGTGTTTTGGCAAAGACAGCAAGTCTACAAGGACACTGAGGGGTGCGGCCAGAGCAGTTGGAGGAAAGCCAAGAGACTGTGTCACAAAAAGCTCATGCTTGACCGGCCCGGTGGCGCACTGCTACAGTGCGCTGCTTGGGAGCGCAGCGGCGCTCCTGCCGAG
>NW_007754478.1:0-2173 GCF_000696425.1 Galeopterus variegatus
GGCACCAAGCCTATACACTGGGGAAGAGACTGCCTCTTCAGCAAATAGTGCTGGGATAACTAGATAGCCAAATACAGGAGAATGAAACTAGGCCCATACCTCTCACCTTTGCCCATTTTTTAATTAGATTATTTGTTTTCTTGCTGTAAAGTTGTTTGAGTTCATTGTATATTCTGGATAATAATCCTTTGTCAGATGTATACTTTGCAAATATTTTCTCCCACTCTGTTGGTTGTCTTTTTACTCTGTTTATTGTTTATTTTGCTGTGCAGAAGCTTTTTAGTTTGATGTAATCCCATTTGTTTATTTTCCAATATTTTTCCTGTGCTTTGGGGGCCCTATTCATGAAGTCTGTACCCACTCCTACATTGTGGAGAATTTCCCCTATGTTTTCTATAAGGAGTTTTATTGTTTGAGGATGTATATTTAATTCTTTAATCCATTTTGAGTTGATTTTGGTATATGGTGAAGGTATGGGTCTGCATTCATTCCCCTACATATGAGTATCCAATTTTCCAAGTACCACTTGTTGAAAAGGCAGCCGTAGGTTTTTCATAGATATCCTTTATGACGTGGAGAAAGTTCCCTTCAATTTCTAGTTTGTTGAGAGCTTTTTGTCATAAATAGATGTTGGATTTTGTCTATTGCCTTTCTCCATCAATTGAGATGATCATCTAGTTTTTTAATTTAGTTTATTAATATGGTATGTTACATTAATTGAGCTTTGAGCATTACTCTACCATGCATGTCTTGAATGAATCTCTTTTTGATTATGGTTTATAGTCATTTTTATATAGTACAGAATTCTACTTAATGATCTACTTTGAGGATTTTAAAATATGCATTGATAAGTGATATTGGCCTATAGCCTTCTTTTCTTGGAATGCCTTTGTTTGGCTTTGGGATTGAGGTAATACTGGCCTCAAAGAATGAGCTGGAAAGTGCTCCTTCCTTATTTATTTACTGAAAAAGTTCATAGAAAATTGATAATATTTCTTCTTTAAATGCTTGCGGGAATTCATCAGTGAAGTTTTGTAGTCTGGACTTTTTTTATATGCAGCCTTTTAAATTCTTCACTTGTTATATTCTTATTCATATTTTTTATTTGTTCTTGAGTCAGCTTAGGTAATTTGCATTTTCTATTTTATCTAAATGGCCTAGTTTAATGACATAATGTTGTTTGTCTTATTCCCTTATAATGTTTCTGAAATTTCTGTCAGATGTGAATGCTCCCTCTGAGTTTGATAATCTCTATCTTTTCTCTTTTTTTGTTTTTTATGAGTCCATGTAAGGGTTTCTAATTTTGTTAATCTTTAAAAAAAACGACATATTTTTGTTTCAATGATTTTCTGATTTCTATTTTATTCATTTACACTCTAATTTTTATTTTTGTTTTCTTCTGCTTGCTCTCCATTGTGCTGGATCTTCTTTATCCAGTTTCTTAGGAAGGCTAAGTCGATAATTTCGAAAATTTCTTCTTTCTTTGCTGGCAAAGACAATTACAGGCCTAATTTTATAAAATTATTTCTTTCTTTCGAATTTACCACTCTACAGAGATAAAGCTTGGCCATTTCCTTACTTGGAAAGCAACAGGAGAAATGTGAGAAGCTGGGATGAGAGCATTATCTTGAAGGATCTGTTTATCTGATGCTGTTCAGAACCGATTACCAGGGATGCTTCCATATTTAATCCCCTTAGCACAGGGGCCATTTGGGAGGAAGAGAACAAAGACAAACAAAAAACCTAGGTAATATGATAGTTATAGATAGAGGACAGCAGTGATACCTACCCCCTATTACCCATGAAATGTATAACCCCCTCCTCTTGCATGTGGGCAGTACCTGTGACTTGCTTCTAGCCTATACAATGTTACAAATGTGAAGGTATTTTGCAGATGTAATAAGGGTCTCACATCACTTGGTTTTGAGTTCATCAAAGGGAAATTATTCTGAATGGACTGACTTCAGAAGGTCAAAGCCCTTAAATGACATCTCAGGGAGATGAGCCTCAGTGAGCTGCTGTGGGGAGGTTTTTGCTTTGACCTAGAGCAACGTGGGAGGAAGCTCATTATTCTGCTGACAGTAATAGTTCGCAGCATTGTCAGCCTCCACCGGGTGGATTGTGAGGGTGAAGTCAGTTCCAGACCCACTGCCACTGAACCTGGCTGGGACCC
>NW_007754478.1:7649-7978 GCF_000696425.1 Galeopterus variegatus
GTTTATCTGATGCTGTTCAGAACCGATGGATTCTTCCATACTTAATCCCCTTAGCACAGGGGCCATTTGGGAGGAAGAGAATTAAGGCAATCAAAAAACCTAGGTAATATAATAGTTATAGATAGAGGACAGCAGTGATACCTACCCCCTATTAACCATGAAATGTATAACCTCCTCCTCTTGCATGTGGGCAGTACCTGTGACTTGCTTCTAGCCTATACAATGTTGCAAATGTGAAGATATTTTGAAGATGTAATCAGGGTCTCATATCACTTGGTTTTGAGTTCATCAAAGGGAAATTATTCTGAATGGACTGACTTCAGAAGTTC
>NW_007754479.1:0-478 GCF_000696425.1 Galeopterus variegatus
TATATAAGTCAAAATAAAATTTTCATTTGATAGCTATTTAAAAATTCAATATCTTGTTTGGAGGTACATGATTCCAAAGAATGGTTCATCCAAATAATGATTAGAGTTAAAAAAATAATTTCATTGTTAAAATGGAAAAAAGTAACAATTCATTATAATGCTAACCTGAAATTGACAGATTCAAACTGACAAGTAAAACCAAAAACATGCAAGTATTTTATTACATTCAGCATCATCAATTTTAATTCCAGTAAAACAAAATCATCTAATAATTAATATTAATTTGGATATTATTGGTTGATTGTTTTGGTTGCCTTTATTTGTAAACCTCACAGCAACTCTTCAGAATAGGTTCTATGATCAGCCTCATTCTATAGCTGAGAGCATGGAGGCATGAGGAGATAGGCAACTTGCCCGGGGTCAACAGCAAGTAAATGGAAGTGCCAGAATTTTAACATAGAAAATCTGATTCCAGAGA
>NW_007754479.1:703-2210 GCF_000696425.1 Galeopterus variegatus
TCAGATTCATGAAGGTCCTTTGGAAGGCTCAGGACAAGCTTTCTTTCCAGTCCTCCTCCCTTTCTCTGTTGCTCTGCTCTGTCTCCCTTCTTCCCTCTATCCCTTCTATCCTTCCCTCAGTCCTTCCTTCTTTCCTTCATCTTTACCTCTCTTACCTCTTTCTTTCTTCTATCTGCTTAATTCAATAAAGATTTCTTGAAGGATCTACCTGTTTATTTCAGGTCTATCGATACTGAGAGAACACTTTGGATCAACTGAAAGAAGTGCTAGTTGAAAGTGATGGGGGCAGAGGATGGCTTGGTGACTGGAGGTTTGGGGAGAAATTTGAGCACTTACTTCTTAGAGCTGTTGTAGAATATTAAGTAAAATAATGTTCATAAAACACGTTTGGCATTTGGAAATTGTTCCATAAGAATTGGTTTTATTATTTCCTTCTCCAAATCTCTTTCCATAATCATTACATAGAAATAAGAGATTCTGACCACCCTTTTTCCCTAAACCATGTGCAATCAAATTAGATTTTTTGGGGGAATATCACATGTTTAACAGATATTAAATTTTATTTTAATCCTTGCCTTTTTGTCAGAGGAGATTGATGTAGGTACTCTTGATCCTAGTCATGTGGCTCNACATAAATGTGTCTTTTGGCTTTACTCCAATATTTGTGAAATGGAGGGCCTTATATGCAAGTTTATTTTTCTCCAAATACACTTTAAAGTAAATTTGAACTAATTTTTTTTTTTAAAAGGATTTTACCTACCACGGTTACCAAACTTTTAGGCTCAATTTATCTCTATCCTGAAGTATTTAGAGAGAGGAGGGGAATAGATGTTCCCCCTGTGTCTTTATTTCAGAACCTTCCCCAGCCAGATGGAGGAAAGAATCTGGATCCGAATATCCACCTTAGCCTGACACTCTGGGGGAGGTCAAGGGAGGGATAAAGGACTGTCTCCCTTCCCTCACCCAGTCACCCTCCAGGCTCTGTGCAGTTGACAGGTTTGAAATGAGATTGTTTTTCAGACCACCTGTGGAGCCACCTTTGAGTCAATATTTCATATTCATTAACTAATGAACAGCTGGAGACGACAAAACGTTTCAGTGAAGGAAGGCTGGTTTCAGAGATTGCTAAGTCAATACCCCTCCTTTGATTGTTCCCCCATCTCATAGCAGCATCTGGCTCCCTCCTCAGCAGTCACTCCTAGATGCGGATGTTATAGCCTGTGTCAACGTTGTTATTTTGTGGGCTGTGAAAGATGTGTATTTGGACTGTTGGTGTGCATGAAAGTAAAGGAAAAGCTGGTCACTCAGATTCATGAAGGTCCTTTGGAAGGCTCAGGACAAGCTTTCTTTCCAGTCCTCCTCCCTCTCTCTGTTGCTCTGCTCTGTCTCCCTTCTTCCCTCTATCCCTTCTATCCTTCCCTCAGTCCTTCCTTCTTTCCTTCATCTTTACCTCTTTCTTTCTTCTATCTGCTTAATTCAATAAAGATTTCTTGAAGGATCTACCTGT
>NW_007754479.1:3199-7976 GCF_000696425.1 Galeopterus variegatus
ATCCTTGCCTTTTTGTCAGAGGAGATTGATGTAGGTACTCTTGATCCTAGTCATGTGGCTCCGTAGAATAATATTAGTTGTAAAATTGACCATGTCTTGCTTTTCTATGCTTGAGAGAAAACATTCATTGTAGTATTTAAAGGTGTGTTAGAGCTGCTGGTCGCCACTACTTAATATTCTTAGGGTGCCCCCTTCTGTTTCTTGACAGCAATGGTGTAGATTTGTTTAAAATCCGAGGCTGAAAAGTCTAATGCAGTTTTTCTTTGTAAGAGATGTATAAAGGTGGGGTAGTGTTAGCATCAGCTCTGGCTGACCAGGGAGCCTAAGGAAGCCAGGATGGCCTGGGTGGTCTACACAGAGTTGTCCAAACATCATAACAATCATACTGCTTGTCGAAGTTCTCTGACTAATATCTTTTAGTCTTTGCTATAAATTCATAATGCTGGCAGGGGAGAAAGGTACTATGATCTCCTTATTACAGATGAGAAAGCTAAGACTAATTTTTCCAATTATGTGTAGACCCTCCCAAGTGAGAATAACTCCTTGCTTGTTTAAACTGGGTATGTGGACATTTTACCCACATTCCTTTGGACCCTTTGATTGTAAACAGCTGTAACCAATGAGAGCTGAGCAAAAAAAAAAAGGAAATTATTACAAGGTACAGGGGTTTCTCACAGTACCCAGAGATCACAGGGCTTTGGTCAAAGACTGGAACCTGGCACAGCTGAGCAATCAGGACTAACATTCTAATCTCTACCATTTCTCTCACTCAGCTTCTCTCTGCTTTCTTCTTTCTCTTTCTGCTTTCAAGGTTTCTCTAGTGCCTCCAAGTTCTAAGTCTGCATGTCTGACACCACTTACAGATTTCTGGTAGACACAATCGATTGCCCTCCTCTTGAGTTGGATGTCCGGCCCTCAAAGAATATGGCAGATGTTTCAGGGTGGCACAGCAGAAACATGGAAGTTACTCCTGTGGGCAATTCCGGGAAAGAGTTCCTGGGTAGATGACACAACAGTGGATACCTGAACTACCCAGCAACTCCCTGTGAAAGCCAGAGCTAGGCTCACGTGTATTTATTCTGTGCCTTCAGGAGGAGCTTGTGAAGCTGACAGCCTAGCCCCTCCCATTCCAGGCCAGATCTCAAAAGCGGTGCCCTGACCAGTGGGGCCACTCAGGATGGGGCTGAAGACAGAAATGTCCTTCGTAGGTAGCATCTGCAGACCAAATGCCTGGAGACATACCTGGGAGGGAGGGAGGGAAGAAGAGAGAAGGAAAGAAAGAACCCTTAGGAGAATAAAAAATAGGCTCTTAGTAAGTGTGGGTTGTTAAAGCATTACTGACAACTTAAGTAGAGCTTTTTCTGAGGGCTTATTTTTTTCCCCAATGGTAATTTATTATCATTATTATTATTATTATTATTATTATTATTATTATTATTATTATTATTAAGCAATATGCATTTTTCACTATCCTCAAACCCTATGGAAAAGTAACACAGTAGTAATTGAAAGCTTCCCTAATTTCTACCCCATCTCAAGAGACAACAAATAGTAACACTTGGAGATATATCGTTCCAAAATATTTTCCCATGAGCATGTTATAGGGCACAGGTCTGGCTGCCTGCCACCTTTCAAAAACAAATCACTCAAAAGTCAAATGCTGGTGCAAATGGATGTCAGCTTTTACTCAGGAATACAGGTGACCTGAGGAGAGATGTTAGGCTAACCCATCATCTTTCTGGTAAACCTGAAGCAGAATGGCCAGAGTAAGGCCATCTCAAAGACTCAGATTTATTGAGGGTTTTTAAAAGAGGGCACTAAGGGAATCAAATGTGGGAAATGAAAAGCAGGAGGGGGAAGGACATGCAAGGGGCCAGCTGCAAGTTCTCACCAAGGCTCCATCTGTTTTCTTCTCTGGTCCTTGCTGTTATCTCAGGGTCTGGATAGTAGTACATGAAAGTCTGTAGCTCTAGGCTGGCTGGAAAACAACTCTACATTTATGTAAATAATGTCACCTTGCCCCATAACCAAGGTTCAAAATATCAAATAACCACGGGAAAAGAGGGAACTCAGAGAAATGCATGTCAAGAAAGAAAACTATGTCCTTTTAAAATCTTTTAGAGCCCATGTGGTTTTAGGTCCCAATAGGGCTTCAGTCTCGCTCACTCTAAGCATACAAAATTATAAATGGCAATCCACCATGAATTTGTAACAAAGAACTTGAGGTGCAGGAAACACCACATTCCTTTGTTTTTCTAACCAAATTCACCCACTTTCCAGGGTTGGCATAACATCCAGTCTTGGGCATTTTGATGTCATTTATGTATATGCTGGGAGGGAGAGGTGAGTGGGCAGAGGGTGACGTTTCTTCTCTACTCTGAAATCATACAGAAATGTTTAGATTTATTTTTTTCCAGAAAAATGGGGAAGGGCCGTTGTCCTCAGTCCATCAGGGTACCTGATTTTCTTCCACTTTACATTTCAGGTATCCCCACCGCCACCACCACCGCCCCCCTCCACACACCCGCCCCCAGGGCCCAGGCGAGTATTTCTGGTCTCCATACCATGACTTCTTCCCAGCTGCATCAGGTCAGTGACTCAGCTTACATCCTGCCCAGATTCCTAGGCACTTTCTTCCTTGAGACGTTTCTTTGTCTCCATATTTTAAAAGTACTGGCAGGAGAAATCAATGTCCCACATCTGTTCACACTTCTAAGACCCTGCCAGGCCTTAGACTCTGCAAATGCCCCTTGTTTGGCAGAAAACTAGCTGCGAAAGATTAGCCTCTTTGTTGAAACCCTTCCAGAATAAATCAAAGGAAGAAAACAAGACCAGAGTTAGAGATCAGGTGTATGAGGAAGATGAATCCCCAAGGCCTCCCAATGAAATGTATATTAATTAAGACTCAGTTTAACAGAAATCAGCTTGAGGGGAATGGTAATATTATATCTCAATGTATTAGGCTGTGCTTTCTATATATTCCCTTTCCCTTCTAGAATGCCAGAGCCACCATCATCTCTCTCCTGTTACATATAGAAGCAAAAACAAAGACTGAAAAGACCACTGGCCTAAGCATGAGGCAGATCTATTTGAATGTGTGTTTTCATTCTCAGTGACTAGTGTAAATTGAAAGATGCTGTAAGTAAAAAAAATACACATTATATTTTGAAAACTTGTTACAAAAAAAGTAAAATATCCCAATTTTATATTGATTTTCATATTGAAATAGCGATCTTTTAGATATATTGAGTTAAGAAAACATTTTAAAAATTAATTTCACCTGTTTCTTTTTCTACTTTTTAATGTGGCTCTAGAAAATTTAAAATTACCTGTGTGACTCACATTATGTTTCTATTGGACTGTGCAGCTCTACAACCTTGGCAGTTAACTGAAGTTCAGTTTCCTTATCTATAAATTGCTGCAAGGATCAAAGCTAATGAATGTTATGAACTTAGCATAGTGCCTGGATCATAGGGGACTTTCAAAAATAGTTTCTATAATTAACACAAAACTACAGATTTAAATAACTATCTATATACTGCACAGGGCATTCAAGAAATGTCAAATTATTAAATGACCATAATATAGAGAAGTAAGTTTAGGTAGAGTAGATCCATATTATAGAGTTAAATTACCTGCTTTTGTAATTCATTGAAAAGCATGTTACTTTAGAAGGTCTTGTAAGTAAGTTGGAATTGTTTCCAAAGGGAGTAGTGGTTATGGTGGGGTTACATGGAAATATGGAATGGCTCTATTTGAGGAAGAAAGTCAATTCCCTGGAGTTTGGGAGAACTGGAGTAGTGAGTGAGTCTAGGAATACACCCCACTCCTGTGAACTACCACTAAGTCCCAGAGTCCTGAAGGAGGAAAGCTTCAGAGACCTCTGTCCCAGAGAGGCCGGGCCATGGAGACTAGAGTCCTTCAGAGCCTCACCCCAAGCTTGGAGAAGACAGTGTGGAGGTCAAGCTGAAAGTACAAGGAGAGGTATTTTGTGGACAGTCCCTACACCCACACCTGGTCCCTAGAAATCACTGATCAGTTTTCTGTCCCTGCAGTATTGCCTGTTCCAGAAAGTCCTTAAATGGACTCATAGAGTATTCTGCTTTTTGACTCAAGACATTTTTTACACAGCCTAATACTTTTGAGTTTCATCCCTGTGGTTGTGCATATTGCTAATTTGTTCCTGTGTATCTCTATGTAGTATCCCACCATGCAGATGTGCCACATTTTATCTATCACCAGCTGAAAGATATTTTGGATTGCTTCCAGTTTTTGGTAATTACAAATAAAGGTGCTATTGAATTCTTCCAAACATTTAAAGAGGAATTGACACCAATTCTCTACAAACTATTCCAAAAGATTGAAACAGAGGCAATTCTCCCAAACTCATTCTATGAAGCAAACATCACCCTGATACCAAAACCAGGTAAAGATACAACTAAAAAAGAAAACTACAGGCCAATATCCTTGATGAATGTAGATGTAAAAATCCTCAACAAAATACTAGCTAACAGAATACAGCAACACATATGAAAAATTGTACACCATGATCAAGTGGGATTCATCCCAGGGATGCAAGGTTGATTCAGCATATGCAAATCAATAAATGTGATACACCATATCAATAAAATCAGACACAAGGACCATATGATCATATCTATAGATGCTGAAAAAGCATTTGACAAAATTCAGCACTCAAATGCTGGCGTGGTTGCGGAGAAAAAGGAACTCTCATACATTGTTGATGGGACTGCAAAATGGTCCAGCCTCTATGAAA
>NW_007754480.1:0-239 GCF_000696425.1 Galeopterus variegatus
GGAACATGTTTGTTTATGTATTATTTATGGCTGCTTTCAAGCTTCAATGGAAGAGTTGAGTAGTTGTGACAAAGACAAAGCCTAAGATACTTACTGTTTGGTCCTTAACAGAAAGAAAATTTCCCACTCCTGCCTTGGTCTGTCACTGACTATCCCATGAGCATGCATACATGTCCTCATGATGGGAGAATTCACTCTTTAATCAATGGTTCTCAACTGGGGGCACTTTTGCCCTCCAG
>NW_007754480.1:1612-3550 GCF_000696425.1 Galeopterus variegatus
GTGCCTGACAGAGCTGCTCAGAAGGAGGTGAGGAAGGGATACGTATCCTATTGTTTGGACACCCAGAACAGAGCTTGGTTCCACAGAATTCAGAGGTTCTTGAAATAAAGATTCACAGTTTTTATTTGGCCTGAAATTCTGGACTGCATCCAATGCCTACCACCCAGCTGATCTGAGGCTGCCTACCTACTGCTGGCTTTATAAACAATGCCATTTATGTAATTGCTGAACTGTAGCATAGACTTTAGAGAAAATAAATTAGTAGGAACGATGTGTTTGTAAATCTAGGCATTACTCCGTAAATTCATCAGATTCAGAAACAAAATATTTACTGATAACTTACTATGTGCTTAGTGCCTGGTGAGGTGCTAGAAATGGAAGGGTGATAAACATGTGGTCTCTGACCTCCATGAGCTTACAATCTACTCGGGAAGACCTGTGACTGTGCCTGAAATTATAACGCTGTAAGACAAAAAANTTAATGCAGGAGACAGCCCCCCACAACAAAGACACATCTAGTGCAAAATGTCAATAGTGCCAAGGTTAAGAAAACCTGATGTAAACTATCTAGTGTAAGGGCTGGTCCCCCCCAACCCCAACCTTCATTTCTTTCCTCATCTCAATTAAACGCAAAAGGAGTCTTAATACTAGTAAATAAGAAGGGATTACTCATTCAGGCCTGAGAGAAGAACACTATATAAACATTTAAAAATAAGGAAGACTTCATTCTATTTGACTACAGGAATTACTAATAAAATAAGTAATAATACTGATAATTAGGTTTTATAAAGCACTTAATATGTGTCAGGCATTAAGCTAGGTATTTTACATGCATCCTCTCATTTATTCATCATTTCAGCCTTGTGAAGTGGGTACCATTATCACCTCTATTTTACAGATGAGGAAACTGAGGCTCAGAAAAGTTAAGTTGCCAAAGGTCACAAGGCTATCAAGTTGTAGGGCAGTGATTTGCACCTTAGCAGGCTGATACCAGAAAAGTATCTGTTTACTATTACACCATGAATTTCTTAGAATACTCACCAACGCTTCATTTTTCTGCTTTGATGTGGGCAAAATAATTTAATTTATCTGTCCTGAAACATCAATAAAAAAATAATTGCCACCCCAAAAGCCTAGCCTTCAAGACACTATCCTTAGCAGGGATGTACTTTGCTATAAAACAAATTGCTTTGTAAGCTCAAATGCATTGAACAATTTGAAGCTGTTGGGTCAGCAAAACCCTTTGATAACTGTATGATCCATGTTCTAGAGACTTCTTGTAGGACAAACATGAGCNTATCAGAATTGAACACCCTTGTTAAAAGGATAACTTTGGAGAAAAAGTAGATATGTGTTTAAAACAATGAATCTCAGGGACAGAGGATACTGCTCTCAATTCTAGCAAACGCAGCTCAGAACAAAAATAACAAACGTATTTCTTTTCATGAATCAATGTGGATTGTCTGATAGGCCATGTTGATAGTAGGTAAGAGTGTAGACTCAGGGAGAAGATCAGCTGGGTTCAAATCATAACTTCGCCTATTTTTAATAACCAGTAAGGCTGCACTGAGACTATTAACTAAATATTAGCTCAAAGTTCATAAAGCCTTAACTCTAATCCCAGCTCTGATAACTTATTGGTGAACTTGGGCAAGTTAGATCACTCTTCTGGGTTTCCATCGCGCCAGGGGGAAAATGAAAATGACAGCACCTTCCCTCTGTACCTCTTCAGGTTTATGAAGTTCCAAAGAACTAACACACACACACAAAAGGTTGTTAGTAGCAACACGTCCTCACAGGAAGCTTTACAGTTCAATGCCCAGGAATAAGAAAACTAAGCCATATACAAAAAACCAAAAAAACAAAGAAAACCCTACAATACATTGAGCCAAGTGACCAACAGGTGCTACTGCTAACAGTCTCAAGAAGGAAGTACCA
>NW_007754480.1:4941-6108 GCF_000696425.1 Galeopterus variegatus
GCAAGAAAAAGCTGGAAAAGGTTTGAGAGTCAAAGAACTTTAGGCAAATGGAAGGGCATGAAGAGGGGTGGGTATATTTTGATATGGCTGCAATAGTCCAGGAACAGATTAAAGAAGGCCAGGACAAAAGTGGTAGCTATAGAAATAGAAAGGAAAGGATGCATGCTGCTATTGAGTAAGACTCCATAGAGCTTTGTGAGTGGAGACTTGCTGGGAGCCAAAAAAAGAAAGGAATCAAGATGGTGTTACAATAAAAGCTTAATGATGACAACATCATTAGTCTTCTGACTCAATAACAGCTCATCGAAAACCACCTGAATCACTCAACTGCTTCTAATGATATTTTGATAAACTAGATCAGTGCTTCTCAAGTTTTAACATGTATACTAATTATTGGGGGCCTTGTTAAAATACAGTTTTTAATTCAGCAGTTTTGAGGTGGGGCCTGAGATCCTGCATTTCTAACCAGTTCCCAGGTGATACTCGTGCTGCTGGTCTGTGAACCAGACTTTCATTAGCTCCTTGCTAGAGTTTCTCTTCTTCGATTTTCATGCCAAATATCAACAACAATGTTTGAAATTTTGAAACAAGGCGGATTCAGGGAATCATCAGTTAAATTGATGGCCTCCTGCGATCTTCACAGTTGACAGACATAGACTGCTTTGTCTCCCTTGTTTAATGGGAAGACCACTAGCTAGGAATTTGAAAACCTGGGTGTTGGTCTTAGGTCTATCACTACCTGATTTTGGGTCCTTGAGCAAAAAGCAAACAAAATAGAATAGAACTGAGTCCACCAGAGGTGGGAAAGGAGCAAGGGGAGTTAACAAGAATTTGGTAAAGGGCCACAAAAAATGATTACACTGTGCAATGTTGTGTACTAATTATCCTGATTTGAGCATCACATATTATACACAGGTATTGATAATCAACACTGTACCCCACAGATATGTATAATCAATTGTTTCAATAAAAATAAATAATTAAAACAAGAGTTGGGCTAGATTGATTTTTAAAATCTGTTCCAGTTCTAAAAGGCTATGAATCTGTGACACTTAAACATTTTTATTACTAAGTGATATGCTTCCTGTAGAAACTTTGATGAAATAAAACTACTTGGAAATAGAATGACTATAACAATAAACATTAAATGGTGCTTATTAGTGCCAC
>NW_007754480.1:6920-7976 GCF_000696425.1 Galeopterus variegatus
AAACTACTTGGAAATAGAATGACTATAACAATAAACATTAAATGGTGCTTATTAGTGCCACAGTGTTTTAAATGCTTTAAAAACAAACAAACAAACAAACAAACAAACATAGGGCACAAACCAAAATCCACTGCTCAGTTTCTATACCTCAGAGCACTCACTCATCCCCAACTCACTGGTTTCCAATTATACTTGGAACACATTTCAAATTCCTTATTACTGTCTACCTGGCCCTTCATAATCTGACCCTGCATACCCCTCTGGCTTAATCTCCTACCAATCTCCGCTTCAAAAGCATGGTTTCTAGTTCTCTAACACATCAAGCACATCTCCATCTCACCGTTGCACTAGATTTACCATCAGCCATGAATGCCTTTGCCCCATAGCTTCCCATAAGATGGACTCCTTCTCAAGGTCTCCACTCAGAGATGTTTTCCTCCACCTGGAGATGTGTTCCTCAACTCTCAACCTCAGTGGTTCTCAAGTGGGAGTGATTTTGCTCCCTGGGGAACATTTGACAATGTTTGCAGATATTTTTGATTGTCACAGCAGGGGAGGGAGGTGCTATTGGCATCTAATGGGTAGAGGCCAGGGTTGCTGCTAAACATCCTGTAATGCACAGGACAGTCACCATACAACTAAGAATTATCTGGCCCCAAATGCCAATAGTGCTTATCCACCTAAAGCTGCTTCCCCACCTTGAGCACTTGCCCCATAAAATCTTTCTATTTTCTTAAAAATATTCACCATTTTCTAAAATTCTTTGAAGTATTTTTTTATTATGTGTCTCCCTTGAATGGAATATTAGCTTCATTAGAGCAAAGACATTGTCCTATCTTATTCACTCATATATGGAAAGTTCCTGATACATAATGGACCTTCAGTAAATAAATGAATAAAAACAGAGGTAAGCATTGGACAGAAAATAAAATAAATAAGTGAATTAAACACCAAAGGAGATCAAAATTAAAAACTCTGTTGAAAATGATACCATCAAGGGCCGGCCCGGTGGCGCACTGCTACAGTGCGTCGCTTGGGAGCGCGGTGGCGCTCCCG